>NW_020230011.1:400000-497500 GCF_003227715.2 Harpegnathos saltator
GCTTCGTAATTAGACCGTTGGAAATTACACACGAGCCGAAGCCGCGAGCAGGAGGGCGAATTTTCGGAGGGGACGAGGGACGAGGGGAGGGGATTCCGGCCAGGCGATAGTTGGAACAAACATCATCGTCGTCGTTGTCGACGAATTCTGTGAGCGAGTACACACCTTGTCGGAAGCGCGGACGTAGTTGGGGTCTCTCTCCTCGGTGCTGTCGTCGCCTTCGGACTCCTCGCCTTCCTCATCCTCGTCCTCTTCCGAGTCCGAGGCGGTCGCCTTGGCGAACTTGTCCTCGGGAGGCGGTGTGAAGCGTTTCAAGGGCTTCGGGCCTTCCGGCAAGTCCTCCTTGCACGCGTTCTCCTCCATCTGCCGGAAGATGGACAGCATCTTCCTCGCGGTGTCCGTATGCACCACCTCGTCCACCCTGTCGTCGGCTCTGACCACGTCGGGATCGCGGTAAATCTCGCGATCCGGTGAGTCCATCTGTCATAGATCATCGGGCGCATTGTTAATGTATGTAAAATATTCAAAAAATATATATATCGTTATTACATGTACGCGATATATATCAAACTCGATCAAGTGCGGCGACTCCTCTCAGGGACGCCTTAATTGCTTCCTAAATTCGGCAGACCAGAGCCGACTACGTTTCAGATAAAGTCACTTATTTTCGCAGATGTGTGTGCCTCCCGATAAAAAGAGAGTGCGTCTCTGACCGGCAAGTTCCGCGATATATTTGTATTTTTGTTGCCCGTTAATGTCGTGTCGTTCTCCGGGGGGGGGGGGGAGGGGGGATTTCCTCCAAGTTTGGACGAGTTCATGTTGAAAAATTATCTTCCGACAACTACATTCACGTGACACGTGAGAGAATAATAACAAATAATTTCTTCTCATTTGGGGGAAGGGAAAGGGAGGAGGGAACAGGGAGATCGAGTTATTCGATCGAGAATGTTTTAATTGTCGAAGCGCCAATTATCCGTAAAACGCGTGTATGCGGCTCCGGCGTGTTAATTACACTTACGGCACTCGCTTTAATCAATACGGCAGAAAGCGGCGTTCGAGGAAGTTTGCCGAAACGCCGATAACGCGCGATTACTGCGGCTCGGATATACTTATGACGTACTTGGACAATATTTGTTCAATCGCGCGATCGTTGCTGAAAAATTCGTAGATAAGACGGCAAGGACAGACGACAATCGGGAAGAATACGCGTCGTGTGTCGCGCGATAATTTTAAGCCGAATGCCTGGCCCATGATGCATCATGCGTCGGAGATCCAGGTAAGCCGGAGATCGACGACCAAGACGTTTTCTTTCTTTCTTTCTTTCTTTCTTTCTTTCTTCCTCTTCTCTCTCTCTCTCTCTCATTTTTTTTCTTTTTTTTTTTACGAACCGTATCCGGCGTGAGTCAGCTCTACGAGTTCTAAGCGCGTGGGTGGCACAATAATAAATCTCGCGGGGAAGGCACACGAATTCTTTTCCTCTCGATCAAAAGCGACACGTTGCGCGCGCGTGTGAAAGAAAGATAAAAGTAAATATAACTATAACGATACCTGCTTGATGATCTGATATATTAACTAAAATATTGTATAAATTATCAGTATTACTAATTATAAAATTAACAATACCTGCCGCCAATTTAGCCAACTTAAAATGAGAAGGTGAAGAAAACGGAATGATAAATGGTCCCTCGTGTAAAAAAATTATTATCCGTCGAAATCGCATTCCTCAAGGGAAACTCGGCTCGCACGTGATAATAAATACGAGAGTAAACAAGAAATGTGAGCGCATACAAACACATATAAGCCTTCAGGAAGAGAGGATCGTGCCTCTTGGGAAATGTCATTTTGCTGGAGAAACGTGGTGCAACGTACATCCACATGCTTGCAAAACAATATCGAGTGTGGGTACCGGCCGCGCGCGCGCGCGGCACAAGGAGTTTTTAAAGTGCGCGCGAATCGAGGGATGGGGGGGAGGAACTCTTTTCTACCCTTTCCTCACGAGGCTCTCGTCTGGCATTCTGTTCGGCCCTCGACAGACCCGCGCGCACACGTTTCTACCTGAACCCGACCGGATCGGGTGAGTCGAAATCCGTTTTCAGCGATCGCATACGGAGAAAGGGAGACCGAAAGTTACAGCAAACTTACGGCATCTTAAGGTACTCCGGTCGCGACGACTTTTAGGGCCACTCGCGCGGCGAGAAGAGCGCGTTCGCCGGCGAATCGACGAGTCGACCGGGCAAAAAGTTTGCGGGCCGCATCAAGGTTAACGTTCAACGACGGCAAATTGACAGGTTCAAGAGCGGTGCGCGCACTCTGGAGCGGTCAATTGTCGTCACTTGCGATAATCTCTATTCGTTTCTTGCTTTCGCTCTCGTCGGCGGATTTGCTCCTCATTGAAACGTCTCATTGAAACACGTGAGTGAGAAGCATGATGCGTGTCTGCGCGCGCGCGTGTGTGCGCGAATTGTTTATCTCGAGAGCGGAGTGAGAAGCGGAGTCTCGTAGAAGTCATTGGAATAAGTGCGCTGCAGTCGGGAGGAAGTAATTAAATTAATTAGAATTAGAACACCAGTGTGGTCTACACATAATTTTACATGGAACATAATAAAACGGAGTGAAAACAGACCGCTGCTGCTGCGCGCGCGATTATACTTTGATCATTAGTCGTATCGTCCAATTAATCACTTATACGCGTTTAAGAGCCAGTGGGATATGGATGGAAGGTAACTCTGAATGAGTGTCTATAGCGCCAAGACACGCCGAATGGATGTTAAATTTAAATTAATTCAGCGGAGGCTTTCAGTCGAGAGAGAGCCGGGCGAAATGGAAGATCAATGATCGTTTGGCGATATTTCTATCGAGTCACGTGAAAGGGTCGTTCTCGCGTTATTCGAAATCGAGGAAATTCCTCGAAAGTCGGACGACTGAGCTCGAAAAAGTCCTCGACCTAATCTGTTAATCCAGCTCTATATACATCAATCACGATCGATTGATCGACGCGCGATTGAAATGAAAGAGAGAGAGAGAGAGAGAGAGAGAGAGGCAGACACTTATTAGCGGTTAACGAGAGATACGAGGCGTATTGGATTACGGTAAAGCGAAGAAAAAAGCGCAATGCGGGGACGCACGCGACGCGTGTAGCTTTTTTCGCCGCAATCGTGCCTCGGACTTCGCGCCGGAGTTAAACGGTGTGTCGAGAGACAGAGAGAGAGAGAGAGAGAAAGAGAAAGAGAGGAGCGTTACGAGAGCGCACTTGCAGCGGAATTCCGCAAAATCACCAGTCCAGAAAGGATATTTGATCACACGCTATGGTAGCCCTCAACCGGCCGGCCGGCGAGTCAAGCGGCAAATCAAGCCGCGGCGAGATTGCGCCCCGAGCGACGTCATAAGCGCCTTCCTTCGCGGTCGCCATAAGCGGAAACATTTTTATGGTCGCGCGCGCGAAAAGAACGCGGCCGGCAAAGTTGGCGCGAGAACGGTTTCGTGGCAGGATCTTCCGCCGTTTCGTTTGCGCGCGTTAATCGACCCTCCTCCTTCCCCAGCACTTGCGCGCAGCTCTTTCTAATTCGAAAGTCTCGCTTTTCTAATTTTCACAACTTCTTCGAGCGCGTCCAAGTGTATCCCGCCCGCCCCCCCCATCCCCCATCCCCTCGACGATCGCGCGGGAAGCCGCGGCCGAAGAGATCCCGACGCTGTTTTATGTCATTATTCGCTGATCGAACAAGTGAGCAAATAAACGCTGCAAGGCGCGAATCACGAGGAATTCCACCTCGCCGACGACGCGCGAGTCGGTTGATTACCTTCCGATGTAAGACGCTCCCCCGCGTCACTTTTTAGCGGATCAAGGCGCCAGCATCACTCAGACACCAAATAAGCCCCTCGGTCGAAGCGAGTATCGAATGCCGATCACAGTTCGCGTGGTAATCGCGCTCGCGATTATTAACCGAAGTGCTCGTTAATTAACCATCAGCCTAGAGAAAAAGAGAAAGAGAGAAAAAACGAGTCGCCTCCGTAAACTCCGCACCGAGGCGCATCACTCAAGCGGCGATCGGAGAACTCGCGAGCAACAGCGGCACGCCGGAAGAGAGAGAGAGAGAGAGAGCGAGAGAGAGAGAGAGAGAGAGAGAGAGAGAGAGAGAGAGAAGGGAGAACTACCGCGAAAAATGGAATCTACAATCCGCGACTAGGCACGACGACGTGGACCCAGCGAAGTGAAGACGCGAACACCGGTGGACGCAGAGCTAATTACCTTTTACTTAGCGCTTATATTTTAGGGCCGCTCCTCGGCGTCGCTCGGCGAACGGATCGAGACGCGTCGTCACTCAAACTGAACTCGAACCCCGTGTTCCGCCACTCCACGGACGCGCACTCTCTCTCTCTCTCTCTCTCTCTCTCTCTCTCTCTCTCTCACTCTCTCTCTCTCTCTCTCTCTCTCACTCTCCTTCTCTGTCTGTCTCACGAGGGACTCTCCTCTTTCCCGTGTGAGAAGTTCGTATATGCGGCGCGACAGCCGGTTGTTGCTGGTTCGGCGGTTGCTATGCCGTTCACACGAGGAGAGGATACGGGAGAACCTCCTCCCCTCAGTGTGTGAGTTACTGGGAGGGCCCCGACATGCCCGGTGCACGGTGGTGTGTGCGCGCCTTCCTTCAGTTAAGTTCCCCGGGGCCCGGCCCGGCCTGCTCGCTCGTTCGCTCGCTCACTCGCACGCACGCACGCATGTACGCACGCATGTACGCACGCACGCACGCATGCACGCACGCACGCACGCACGCACGCAGGCTCGCTCGCTCGCTCGCTCTTCACGAATGGAAGGATGTAGGAATACTAACGGTAAAAGTATGGCTGCTGCGCTGACCACTCCGGAGGGGTTCAAGGACAGCCCGGTTTGTTGGAATCGACTCTCTGCCACTGTGTGTGCGCTCCGTGGCGCATTTGCCGCCGGCCCGTCGATGCACGCCGGCTTTTATAAGCTGCGAGAGCGGGCGCGAGCGCGAGCGCGAGCGCGAGCGCGGACTCGTTATCGCGTCTCGATAATTATTCGACAAACATACGTTCCACACCGAGCCGAGCCGAGGTACCACAACGAGGCAGGTGCCTAGGATGAGGCGTGGCGGGGCGGAAGAGGGGACGGGAAGCTCACTGTTTTCTGGGATAATTTTGTTGTGTTTGAACCGGGCTGGAACTCGAGGCCTCGAAGCGTCGGGAAGGTGGGCTACCCTCGGGGACTCCTTTCGTGCAGGTGGAGTCCCCCCTATCCCACCACGAGGAAGACGCCCTGTCGGGAGGTACCGTTCGAAAATGTTCTCTTTCGGACGACGCTCGTCGTGGCTGGGACAGCCGCGCGGGACAAGGTCAAACGAGTTGTTCGCGCTAAAACGTTATGAGATAACTGCGATGAGAGAGTGGCGGGGGGAGTCGGGGGTTGCTCCACTTGTCATGACTCGCTGGCGTTCGGGTTGGCTTCGGGAGAAAAATCGCCGGGAGAAACGAACTCCGACTGAAAATTGTGTCGCTGCTCGTGTCTGGCCTGAATCGGAACGACCCAGATAGCCGATGGATTTTCCGACGTGCTTGGAATAGATTCCCAAGCAAAGCTCAATTTCTAGCGAAACTTTGTCATTCGACGTGTGTTAGCGGCCGATTAATCGTTATTTCAGGGAACTCGCGAAGTGTGGGGAGGGGAGATTGCAAGCACAAGTTAGTGCATGGATCTCAAAGAAACCAAACACGTCACTCCATGAAACTGCAAGTGGTTAAAGGCAGGTGATGCAACGTGAAACGAGCAAGCGTTGGCGGTTGGCTCCGCGAGCGTTTCTCCTATCTTAATTGTAAATGAAATCACGCCGAGCGTTTCTCGGGAAAACAACAGACGCGACGCGACGCGACGCGAGTTCAGTCTTAAACGCGTCAACGTCTTCGCCGTTGGTGTTTTTTTTCACAGATATGATCTTTACATCGTCGCGTTTCTCTCACCGCGATAATTGCGCGGGGCTTTATCACGAGCGTCGGCCGCTGATACGAGAAGACGTTGCGTCGCCCGAAGGACGACGGAAAGCAAAGCATGCAGAGAGCGAGGCGGAGAGAAGGATGCGCTATCTCGAATGTATCTCGCCGAAAGTTGAGATCAACTTTTCGCTTGGCCAGCGAGTAGATCCACCGAGAGTAGATCTCGCTCGCGTTTCGCGGTCTCCTTAAATTCAGCGCTAGGCGAGATAGGCTCTGCTCTGAAAAAGCCGCGCGCGTTCTTCGTCAATCCGAAGGCAAGTCAAGTTCAATTAGTCAATCTCACGCTTGTTAGATCAGATTAACACAGATTTAACGTCAATCACTCAACGGCAGCACAAAGTTGCGGGAGACCGAACCTTGACTTGGCCGTCGCGCGGCGGCGTAATGCGAAACTGCTTCCGCTGTTTCTCCGGCTCCTTGTAGGACTCGAAAAATTTGAACTTGTTCGAAATGTCGGACGTTTCTACGTGGACCTCCTCGGTCGTGTCCGAGCTGCGCACCACGTCGTCTGAGACTTGACGAGCCATGAATGCCTTTTCTCGCAAATATTTCGTGGATTATCGTTAGTGAGGCGCGACTGAAGTTTGCGCTCTGTGAGAACCTTCTCACGCGCTCGCTAGCTCTTATTCGTCAACAGACTCGAATCTCCGAATCTTTTTCACTGAATTACGTATGACGTAACAACTCGCGTGATGTAATTTCTGACGAAAGGGATCATCACACACCGTCCGCGATAGAAACTCGATCGAGTCAATTCCAACATTTCCTTTCTTTTTCTCTCTCGAATGAATATATATATATAGCCAAGGAACTTTACTGACTTTACAACGAGGACTCTAGGAGCAATCTTTCCGCTGTCATTTCCGCAATTTCGCAATTTATAATGTAGCAATCTTCGCGAGCAAGTGCCTCGACGACGCGTTATCTCGAAAGACGCGAACGCGACTTCGCCGACTTCGGTCGAATAATGCGAGAAAAGTCGAACTTACGTCTCGTGCGCGCCGCGAGGTCTCGGTCGGCGTCTTCGGGTGCACCGGCGTCACTGGACGTCCCGTCTTCGCTGCAGAGGCGTCCAACTCCAAAAAGAGCGATCGCGATTTCCTGCTGATACCTGTGTGCACAGCGTGACCAACATACATTGCCATAAATCACGTGCGACTTGAAAATGTCAATTAGCATCGCCGCCGCCGCCGCCGCCGCCGCCGCCGCAGCGGTGACTTTCACCCTGCCGCGGCGCGTTCGACACGTTATAATGATCTATCTCTGTCAAGGACCGAAAAAAGCCTCTCAAAAGGCGGCTGAATATTAATCTGATCTGGTAACACAATTCTCCACTCTGTGGAGAGTTTTTTACCGCGTATTAGCGGTCAATACTAGGTTGCTTTCTTCCAGGTTCCTCTTGAAAGCTTCTTCAAGATCCACTGTGTGCACGTTTATAACCGAGAGTCATCGTTAAAAATTGTCGCACTTTTTACATTCAACAACCGCTTAATTGCTCCGCTTCTTGCGATACTTACTGATATCACGACGATAAGGTCTCGCATACAGTATTTTTTTTCCATCGCGATGGAAATTTTGCAGTAGCTACTCGCATCGTTTCTAGACAGTCTCGCATTTCCGCAGGTGATTCAGAAATTTCTCCGCGCTGTGAATCATCGCGCACGTCGTTCGCCGCCTGAAATTTCGATCCGCGAGCTGCCCGCGAATCTCCCGCGGCTTTTCGCCCCGCGGATGAAATTTCGCGGTGAATGATCCCGAGATTAGCGCAGAGTTTCTTCTCACGTTTCCGAAATTTGCGCGGCGTATGTATCGCCTCCGAATGATCCCGCGTGCTCATTCGCCGTTAGCCGCCGATCAATCTTAGCCCCAAACTTCGACTCGCGAGTTAGCCGCGCTCGCTGCGGATTCGTACCTGCTGCGATCACCTCCTCGTCGGCTTTCTCCGGCTTCGGCTTGCTGTTGTCGGTTTCGTCGTCCGAGGCGGCGATCGGCTCGCCCCGCTCGAATCTCTCCTTGATGGAGCGAGCGTGGGTCGAGTGCTGAATCTCCTCCGCCGCATTTATCTTGGTGACGCGGTCACTTCCGGCTACCGCCTGCTGATACATCTCCTTCATCTTACCCTGCTTACCCTGCGAACCCGAGGAAGAGGGGGGAGTGAGGAGGTGAGAATTAATAGCGCAACAGCGAGTTTACGCGGTTTTAGGCAGGATTCTAAGGAAAAATCGTATGTGCGCGTGCGCGAGCGATGATGATCGATTCTACCACCCGAAGAGGATCCTTTCCAGAAGGCGCGGATCGCGTCGCGCCCGAGGAACCACCGAAAGTCACGTTTCTCGCGCGTTATCACCCGCGAGCGGGAAGAAAACAATTACCATGAACAGCCGCGAGCGAATTCCCGCGATTTCTTCCTTCCTAGCCTCGCGCTGCACCTCGCGCCTGCCCTGCTGGCTAGTGGACTCCCAACGGTTCTTGATGTCGTCCATCTTGGAGAAACTGATCGGACGCTCGCGCGTCGTGCGTTTCGCCTTCACGATCTCGGTCTCCACCTCTGAAATTCGGGAAGACAGATACAGTCTCGTTCGCAAGGTGTGGCAAAAGTTTGCTCAAGATATTTCGTTTCCAGTCAATACCAATTCCAAGTCTCCTTTATTACCGCGAAATATCTTGTCGATCAGCCTACCTTCGGTCTCCTCCGTCTCTACCTCGTCCTCGCTCTCGCTGGACTCCTCGTAGGGTATTCCATTGAGGGACTCGTCCGCCACGCCAATGTCCATACCTTTGGCCTGAAACCTGCATGAGAAAACGCGCACAGCGCTGGTTAAGAGACTCATCGTATCGAGCGACTATCGACTAAACTCCGCTATGATGCGGTTCCAACATGCTCGCGCGTTTTCTCGGGTTTCACGTCACGAGACGAGAACTGCTGACTGTTGAATACCGCCACGGGCCTGATGAAGTTCCCAACGCGACGGAACGTCTCCCTTTCGTGTTAGATTATTCTCAAGGGAACGATTTGAGCGAACCCCCTGAGATTCTCTGAAGACGCCTTCAGCGAGCGAAGCGGCCGAGGTTGACCGATCGTCATCAGCAGCGTTCAACAATCGGTCTGTTCGTTCAACTAGTGCAATAAGTTTAAGTGCGAGACGACTATATTTTTTTCTCCGACTCCGACTTGTTGCACCAGTTCAGCAGTGCAGGTAAAACGAACAGACCAAGTGTCTTTCGTCGAGTTTCCCCCTCCCCTCCTTTGGCGGTATCGCTGATCGCTCAATTTTCATCTCGGCTCTCGCTAATGCTCAAGCTGTAACTCGCTGCGATCCTCCGTACGAAAGTCCAAACGTCGCGAGAACTTCGCCGTCTACTAAGACGAACGTTGACTGTCGTTGACTTACAGACTCTCCTCATCGCGCATTCCGCAGATCCGGATGCCGTGTCACGGCAAGATATCGCGGTTTGGAATTATCGTATACTCCGGGGAAGGGGGAGGGGGCAGGTCTTTACACGGTCGGGGATTCGACGCGATTCGAATTACAGCTTAGTGCACGCGAAGCAACATTCCGCACGAGCGAGGATTTCCGCGAATATCACAAATTCGATCGCGCTCACTTGGCCAGTTTGCTGAGGATGCTGGGCGATCTCTTGACGGCGATCTGCGACGGCGACCTCTCGATCTCATTGGCGTTCTCCGCGCTGGCTTTCTCGAAGACCTGGAAGCGCGACTTGACGTTCAGGCTCGAGAGCTCCTCGAGTCCCAGATCTGGCTTGTCGGAAGCTGAAATTCAGAGAGAAAGGGGGTATCTCCTTGCGTCTCCTGTGATGCTCTTTCCCCCTTCCACCTCCACCTGCCTCTTTCTCGTCGCTGTTTAAACATTTGGGCACACTCTCTCCGGTAAATTTGTTAGACTGCCGATCGCGCGCGCGCGCGCGCGGGCAGATGTAGGCGAAGTTGCACACGACACAGAATTCTAAAAAGCGTCGAAGGTGAAGGAGACTCGTCGGAAAGTTCGCCCATGTCGGCGAGAGAGAGAGTCGCTCGATCCTCCTTCGGACACGATAGCGTAGTCGAACGCGAGCCGAATACGCGGCATTCGAAACCGCGCGCGCGCGACGAGATATCATCGGTCGTTTGTTGCCGCTTCGCGACAGACGAATTATCACGGATGGACGAGGCTGACTGTGCGCGCAAATGAGCACAAAATTTCACGCGTAATTCGCGGGCGTCAGTCGATTGTTGAACTTTTAGCGCGGCCCCGTTGCCTGTTCTCACGGTCGATTTCGCGGCGATTCGAGAGATCCGTTGCTCGTCGGGCAAACAACAGATCTCTCCGAGACTGTTCCATGTCTCGACATGGAGCAAACTGGAGAAGAAGCTACGCGGGATCAGATACAGTATACGTACATATCGAGATGAGTAAACAAAGCTGCCCCGTGTGAATTGAATGCACCGTTACCGTCCCCGAGTAAACAGCAACCATCGCGCCTCGCGTCGCGCAAACGCGAGAAATGAACTCTAACCCGGCGCGAGTCCGGACCGAGACCGGTTCGACGCGAGTCGAAATAAGTGCACCGTGCATTAAACCGCGAGAGAACCGCTCAATCTCGGCACAGCTCTTTCACGGCTCGCGCGCGCTCGCGATCTGATCCGCGGTTGCGACACACCGCACACGCGTTTCGCAGAATGCACAGTCGCAATTAAAATCGCGTAGAGCGGAGAGAGACCGCCCTCGGCGGTCGCTCGTCGCAAATAAGGCAGGGCCCGCGATCGCGAACGCGCGTTTAACGCACCAACGCGCCTCGTGTTTTCTTACTTATTATAATCGGCCTGTTAATGCGGGGACGTGCGACATGACTTAACACGCGCTCGCGATCGGCGGCTAACGCGGCCGACGGCGGTTAAAAAAGCCACTCTTCAAACGAGCACACACACACACACACACACACACACACACACAGCGTTAGGAACGGTCCCCTCTGGGAATTGCGTTCCATGCCAGCACACTCACACTCACACACGACCAACGAAGCAACGAACCAACGTCGAGCGACGTTACCTCTGACCACGTCGGGCGGCAGCTCTTTCGGCTCGTTCTCCCGTATGATCAGCTCCGGCTTTCGAGGTCGCACTGCGGAGTTTACAAGACAACTCTTTGTCGCATTAACGATACCTCTCCTCTTCTCTCGCGGACGAGCGAGCGAGCGAGCGCGGCGCGATTACACGGCTGGGAAAGAGGAGGATCCTGTCATTTTCGCCTCTGCGCTAAGAGTGGGTCTAATAAAGTGGGATCCTGTGAGGCCCACCGAGACCATCGATCTCCGGCGATCCGAGCTGTGTGCGACTCGACGCGCTAGAACCGCGCGCGAGGTCTGCTCGTTTTCGGAGAACCTCTCAACTGCTGCTATAAGCGGGAATGAAGCGAGTACATCTTCTTTTACGCTCTAACTTACTCGCGACAGTTTGAAAGTTCTTCGAGAACGAGCAGACCTCCGGCAGACTCGCTCTACGCTCGGGGATCCCCGCGCGCGCTGGGATCTCATTAGACAGTGTCGCGTCTACGTTGGGGGGCAGGAGGGGCGCGACGTGTCTTCGATCGTCCTAGGCAGCCGTGTTTTACGGGCACGGCATCGTCAGGTCGTTTCGCACACTGAGAGAAAAATTTCCGGGTCGTGCGGCTGTAATCGCGCGGCGAGACATATTACAGCCGAGTAATCATTTTCATCTTTTTGGCGAGTGCGCTGCGTGACGTCGTTCGAAACAGATTCGTTAAGAATCTTCTCTCGTTACAACGAGTTCACTTTTCGCTATTATATCGCGGAATAAGCAGCGTGAGCTCTCTCTCATCTTTTCATTTCACCCTCGAGATTGGTCGTCGATAATTGACTTTTGACGCGCGTAATGGCTTCTTCTGAACAACGAACCGACGCGAAAAGTGCGCGCCGAGAACGACACTCTCGCTTTTTCCTCTCTCTCTCTCTCTCTCTCTGTGTGTATGTAGTTTAATTATATAGCGATGCGAGATGCGATACGCGGACTCGTACGGCCGAAGAACGCGGCTGGGTTCAATCAGACGGGGCGTTCTAATCGCGATCGCCGACAAACACGCTTCACACCTCTTCACTTTCTCGCGCTTTTACCCGCCGCCGAGTCGGCGGCGTTCGTCGCGGTACCGTCTACGCACTCGCGCAAATTTATCCCTCGCTCGCGCGCAAACCCAGCTCCGGCGAGATTAGCGCGGCGACTGGGCCGACGGCGATATCGACGTTGCTCGCTTCGAGTATCTCCGAGCTTGGAGATCCAAGCTCGAGTAACTCGCAAAGACGATCCGTTTAAGCGGATTAGCGGTCGCGTCGCGACGCGCGGCGTATATACGCTGTTGCGCGAGACGGTAATCATCTTACCGGGCTGGTCGGACTCTTCGACCGGTTTCGGTTGGAAGAGCTCCTTGAAGTGTGGCTTACAGTAGAGCGTGCTCTCGTGGCTCTCGTAATTGTCCACGTTAAGCTGCTTGCTGCACTGCACGCACCGGAAGCAATTCTTGTGCCAGACCAGACCCTCGGCCTTTGTCTGCTCCATTTGGAACACGACCTTGCCGCAGCTGCGACAATTCGTGTTCGCCTCGCCGTTCTGACCCACCTGCAGCACGCGCAAACGCGCCGATTAATTAACGCTCGCCGGGCTGCCGCCTTCAGCGCCGGCTCTCCCGTTAGAAGAAGAAGCAGCCGGCGCGGCCCAACTCGCGTCCCGCAGGATGCGAGTTCGAATATCTCGGGCGCGCGCGATTTAGCGAATCGTCACGTCTCGCCTCGCCGGCGAGGCAACGTGATAATCCGAAAGTCTTCCCGAAGACGACGGTACTTTCTTGCACTTGAGGTCGCCTTTTGACCCCTTAGCTGTTAATGACGGAAATATCCCCCCCCCTCCCCGCGCGCGCGCGCGCGCGCGCGTTCCTTACAACTTGTATAGCGTCCTGCTCTAATTACTCCATTATAAGTGTTTTTTTCTCTTTCGAATGCGCGGATATTTCTGTCGCCAACAATGGTTTGGACCATTTTTCTCTCCGCGGATGTTTCCGTCATTGACAGCTAAGGGATTAAGTTTCAGCCTCGGATACTCCGACGAAACGACCCGCGCGGGGTCTGAAGATGAACTTAAGACGACCTCGAGCATGCGAGATCCGGCTCTATGAATGCCGGTCTTGATTAGCCCGAAAGGAGGCGAACGGTCTTGGGGAGGTTTCTCGTATAAAGAGCGCTACAGCGAGTAAGAGAGAGAGAGAGAGAGAGAGAGAGAGAACTTACGGCGTTCAGCTGTTGTTGCACCTTCCCGGCGTCGACCGAGCGCACGTGCAGGACAGTCTTCTTGGTGAGAGCGTCGAATTTGTTGAAGCTCGATTTCTGCAAGTACAAACAGCGCTCGTGTCAGGTAAACTCGACACTGTGCCTCCGGGCGAGGGGGGCCAGAATGAAAAGGGAGAAAGAGAAGAACGCGAAGAACGTTCGTTCCGCAGGCAAACATTTCGTCGTCGTCTAATCTGACTGACCGAGCAGAAAAAAAGTCCACTCTCGCATCCCCCAAAGTAACTTTGAAATAAGAACGATGCAAGGTGAAGTTGGTTGCCGGGCAAAGACAGGAGAATCACAAGCAGATTCAAAGAGCCGATACGTCCCGCGCGCAAAACGGAGTTTCACGCCGGCGCGCGCGGGCGGCGGGACCGCCGGAGCCCCCTCTAGTGTGAAATATGCAGGCCTCCTCCTGATGAACTGTGATGAATTGTGTTATCGCACAATTGCGGAAGAAACGAAGCTCCATTCCTCAGCGCGCGCGACTCCGCCGCGCTCCTCCGCGCGTCGCGATCTCCGGTTTGCGCGCGGGGGTGGTGGCGTTTACTCTCCGAGATCGTACAAAGGTCTGAAAAAGCGAGCAAATGAGTCGCAGGCTGGAAAAGCTGAAGCGCATACACGCGGCGTATTTCTCTCGTTCTAAAGGCAGCGAAGGCAATCGCAAACTCGGAAGGGCCAAGTCAAACCTCTGTACGAACCTGACGACCGCGCACGCGCACTCGCACGCGCGCGCCATCCTCCCTTCGTCGTGGTCTTACCTCGAGCTTCGGCCTCTCGCACGCCCGCTCCTTGTCCTTACCCTCGCTCGACAAGCTTGCCAAACTACAGTAGGAAGCCCTCTGTCCCGAGGTCGGTTTCAGTTTCAGATTGTCAATTAGGGTTTCGCATGCCGGATATGGGTAGCGTCGAAACAACAAAGAGAAGAAACGGGTCGCGGGTTAGTATCGTATTCGTGGTCGTAAAACGCTCGGATGCTCGGAGATACAGGCGAGAGGAGTGAGCGAGGAAGGAGGCGGAGGAGGATGATATGGTATGGCAGAGTAAAACTCTGCCGGGGATGCAGCAGTTAGCGGACTCGCAATATTCCGCGCGCGCGCGCGCGCGGTTACGGTGTCTCGTCGGCGCGGCCGGAAATTTCAAAGCCGTAATTTGCGGCTAGCTCCTTCGCCGCCTCGCGCTCGGCTGAGGACGACGTCGTATGCGCGACGACGACGACGACGACGACGACGACGACGACAACGACGACGACGAAGACGACAACGATGTCGTCGAAGGTGGTCGTCCGCCCGCGGTCGCTCCGCTAATATTTACGTCCGAGAATATTAATTCTCTCCTCTCCCCCGCCCCTCCCCTTAGCCTGAGCGCACGTTCCTTCGTCGTGCGTCGTGCGATAAAACGTAGGCATTACGCGTTTTCCTCGTGGCGAAACGACCAAGTGGGAGGCAATTCCGCGCAGAGGACTCTGCGCGAATGCTTTTTGTCCCGAGGACACTGCATTGTTGCACGCGTCCGGTCTCTTTTTATCCGTGACGAGAACTGGGAAAGTCGAATCTTGGTGTCATCTTCGGCGCGGGAAATTATTTTTCTTCGATTTCTCCGAGTTATCCCCGATTACAGTCGCGGTCGAGCAGGAGTGAGAGAGAGAGAGAGAGAGAGAGAGAGAGAGAGAGAATGCGCGGCTGTTCTAGGTCGTCGGGGTGCGAGACGTTCAAATCGCCGAGTGAAGCCTCGCCGAGCGAAGCCTCGCCGACTGCTGCATCGGCGCAGGATTGGAGGGTGGAGGGCGAACAAAACGCGCGACAGAGGACAACATTGGCAGTAGCGTGAAATTATCCGCCGGGACGATCATTCCGCACCGCGAATGCCCTTCCTCCCTTTCTCTCGGGCCTGATTCGCCGCCTTTCGTTTCGGCACCGTCCGAGGAGCGCGCGCGCGCGCGCTTTCTTCGACGCGCAGCGATACGATCGCGAGCGTTTAACAGGGACGATACCGTCGATCTTTCGGCGCGAACGCGCCATTAACGCGATACCTTTATGCCGCGAGTTAACGATCCGATTACCGAATCCGCCGGCCTTTCCCTTTTAATTGGAACGAGAGGAACTTTTTTCACCTAGCATCAGCCGTGCGAGATTTTCGGATAATACCTCGGGAGAGAAGAACGCTCGATGGAGATTGAGCGCGGTAAAAATTACCTCGCAGAGAGTACCGTGTTCCTATAAATAAAACTTGAGTATCTTTTGAGAAACGTGTATCCTCGAAAATCTCCATTTTTCGCCATTTTTCTATTTATTATTAATAGATATTAACTGGAGGTATCAAGCATCGATAGATATGTTGATTAAGATGACATCCATAAATAGACCAGTTACCGTCACCATTTATTGTTAACGTCTCAGAATATTTGCGCAAGAATTTGCGCAGTTATCTCGTCCCTCGAGTTGCCGGTCAAAGCGAACGTGTTTCTGGCAGCTGAAATAGCTGAAACCTTGAGAGATATATATTCTCGAACTTTGTCATTCATCCGTTTATTATTAATTCGAGTTATCGGGTATCGCTAAGTATCGATTAAGAATATTTATAGACGATTAACCTCTCTATTGTCCACCTTGCGAATTATTATTAATGTCTCGGAAGATTTACGCAATAATTCGTCCACCTCGTGTTCTCGGTTCGACGGGCGACCGCGCGCAGTTATCTCGTCTCTCGAGTTCCCGATCAGAAAAATGAACGTTCTGACAGCTTTACGGCGGCTCTGCGGCCGCGCTCGCGAGGTTTTCCCCCGACGCTTCGTCGATTCGCAAGCCTGACCCGCTTTTCCCGCTTTCCACTTCGCCTTTGAAGCCGCCGCCGACGACGAACTCGCGAAATTTCACGGCGAGACACACCGGGCCGGCGCGGTCGCCGACAACGAGCGCGGCAAAATGCGCCCATCGAAATCCTGATAACCGGATAAGCGATAATCGACGTGAATACTCGTGGCAAAAACTCGTAATCGCCGAGCCCGGAGAGCCCGATTCCCGGCCGGCCGGCCGGCCGCCGAAGTAGGGCAAATAAGCAATGGGTTATTATCAAGTCCGGCCCTTCCATAAATGGAGAGACGGCATTCACGGCGTGACGGTGAACTACTCCGCCTGCCTGCTTGCCTGCGTACGTGCGCGAGTGAGTCCTCGGAGTACGTAGCGGTGTGTACTTGACCGAGTACTCGCTCGTTCAGGGAGATATCACCGAAATTCGTCTCCCTCGCGTGAGGACGTCGCTTTCCGCTCGACTCGCGAGAAACGCTGGAGAGTTAAGCCTGATTCTCACTGTACTCCGCCGAGGTCCTCCGTCGAAACATTCTCCGACGCTCTCCCATTGGGATATCCCGAGAGGATATTCGCCACCACGTCACGTCATTCAATCGTCGACGAGAAAGAGAGAAAAATCACAGACTCCCGTTTACGCGGAAAATAAGAAACGGGCTTTAGGGCGGCACCCTCCGAAAAAGAGCGAGAATCTCATTTTCCTCAAATTGAGCAGTTCCAGAACCGAACGTGAACAGTCGAGCGGCAACAGTTTCGGTGATCGCGAACGCCCGAGCAGAAATCAAAGAAATCGAAGAAATCTTTTATGCCTGATATGGGGCATGACTAGGCAAGGCATAAGAAGGTATTACGAGTGATCCTTCCTGCACGGTCGGAACGTGGCGATTGTCTCTGCAATATTTTCCGGATTATATCCTGACTGCAGCGGTGACGTCATTATTTGGATGCCTGATTTGGCGTCCCGATGGACATCAGATCGGGTCTCTCGATTTCAGGCAATTTTATCAGGGCATTATTTAGCAGCGCGTTTCACACCTTATTACGTGCCGGATCCGACAAAGTTAGTCCGGGCCTTGTTTGAAATTTGGAAACCGGACTGGGTCTTAACACGGCGCGGTGGGCGATCGGGAAACGAGCGAGGGGAACGAGTGCCGTAAGATTTGCATCGACAACCGTCTTTCGCGCCTGCCGTTGATTATTTCCTGCCGAGGGCTGCGTCAGCCCTTGGCAGACGCTCTTGACGCTGGAGTCTCCGGACCGGCGCTGCGAGTCCGGAAAAGGGCGAGAGTCGTTTCGCGCGAACGATCGCCGACGATCGAGCGTTATGAATCGACCACGCGGCGGTAGGCCGCGCGATATCCGTGGCTTTTTTGCGCGCGCCGAGTCGCGATTAATGCGAGCCGCGGTAAATGATCGACCGCCCTCCCCTCCCCTCCCCTCCCTCCTCCCCCGGACACCGTAGGATAAAACAATTACACGCCCACCGAGAGGGGCTTTTATAGATCGTTACTCCCGACTGGGAGAAATTGCCGATCGCGGGCCCCGATAAAATTCAAGTTTCGTTAGGCAGGCAGGCAGGCAGGCGGGCGGGCGAGCGGACGGTGCATCGCGTTGTCGCTTGGCTGACTCCAATGTTGTCCGTGCGTCGTGTACGAAGGGTACTTACGAGGGCCTTGACCGACACCCCGGCGAAGACGAGCGCGTCTTTGGTGAACCTCGAGTAACCCTGCTCGCATACTCTCAGATCACCCATCGACCTTGCTTTCTACGAGCGGCGAGAGCGTCAACGAGAATTCAGATTAGCGCTGTGAGTGTCGTGGATCAGTCTCGAGAGACGTGAGCTCTGTGAAATATATCGGTCGCAAGCGATAATGAGGGAGGTGGGGGGGGGCTGACGGAGAGAGAGAGTCATCTAGTCGGCGAGACGAAAAATTCGACAGTCGCGCCTCTCTGAGAAGCTTCTTCTCGCGAATCCGATCGATGATTCGCCTTGGAATTCGCCCGCGAAATTGAACACGCGTGTAATTTCTCTCTCGATTTTTCTGACAGCCCCGACCGCGCTCGCTGCTGCTTCCTTGCCGATTCGTCGATCAGAGCTCGGTCGCGTCTCGCGGGCGGATGAAAGTGACGCGTGTCGTTTCTTCGTAGGCAATTTGCATCGCGTGTAATCACCGGAACTCACCGGCCTCACAGAACTCACGCTCTACGTATATTAGCACGCTATTTAGAATTGACTGCGTCCCGAGTCGAGATTCGAGCAGCAATATCGCCACGTCGGATGAAGCAAACCACGTCGGAAGTGGCTCATGCAATAACCACAAGGTTAAGTAATGCGTATCTCCTCGCTGTCGCACACGTTGCGCCGGAAAGCACAATTTGCGACATCGTTAATAAGCATTCGCATGCTCGCGAATTCTGCCCGTGCAGCGCAACGATCTCAACGCCTCTCGGCTACGTTACTACGAATTAGCGGATTAGCCTCGCAAAAACAATTCGAGGAACACTGAATCGCTCGTGAATTTCTAGTTCACATTTTTAATTCACGTCGAGAAAGAAAGAAAAGAAAAAAAAACGAAAGAAAACGGGCACGAGCATTCCAAAAGTCCAAACTTACATGCCCACTAGACCGGCCATTATCATCGTCAACTACAAGACTAATCCGATGCAAACACAACGAATACACAAGAAGAAGAAGAAGAAGAAGAAGAAGAAGAACAAGAAGAAAAAGCGCTCGGACGCGCAACGCGAACGAGATGAAATATAAGGTGTTTATACAAACCTCCTCGGTTTCCATCGCGTGATTCGCTTTCCCGAAAGCTGTCTGATCGCTGTCGCTCATGTTCGAGATGTCGCCAAAGCTGCGACACTGTTAGTGACAAAATACATCGGACAAATGTATCAGCTATTATTATCGAAGCGGATTCTTGCGGCGAAAGCGTGTAAAATTATCGTCGATCTTATCGATAAGGGAAGAACTAATAAAATAACAAAAAAAAAACGAGAAACTAAAAATAAGAGGAATGACCGGAAAAAGAGGGAGAGAGGGAGAGAGGGAGAGAGAGAGAGAGAGAGAGAGAGAGAGAGAGAAAGAGGGACCCCTTTCGTCTCGTCCACAATCTACGGAAAGGAGGCTCTCATCGGGCGCGAGAAGCATCTTCCTCTCGCGTACTTCAGCGTGCGTAATAAGCGCGAATGTAGTCCGCGAGTGGTCATTACTTACTAATTGCTTGATGGACACGCCGGTCGCGATGCGTTGCCTGCACAGCTTCTCCTGATCGCTACGACTCGTCTCCGTGACATAGTTCTGTGTCTGCATGCGCAAAAAGAAAAGACACAAAATGCAGGCGAGTTAGTTGTGCATGCGACGACGACGACGATGACGACGACGACGACGACGACGACGACGACGACGACAACGCGTGATGAAGTCTTTCGCGTGCGTTTTCCTATCTCATCTCTTCTTGTCTCTCTTTCTTTCTCCGTCGACTTTTCGAATCTATATCCGTCCATTGAAAGAGCTTGCAAGAACTTGCTTGCTTCCTATCGCCAGCATTTATTTTCACGTCCCGCGAGTCGTTACTCGCCGCTTTTCGGCTGATCGTCCGGTTCTGCTTACGCGAAATTAGAGATTAACACCTTGCCGAGCCGATTAAGGTTTGAGCGAGCGGACGCGAACTCGCTCCGCGAACTTTCAATGAAACTCCATAGGAGGATTTTTGTTCATTTTCGACGCGTACAGTCCCGATCTGCTTCGACCATTTCGACGAGTCTATATTTATCTATCGACTGAACGGGGAAAAACGCGAGGAGAAGAGCCGACCGAGTAAAACTCAAGTGCGGTTTGAACATTCGCTCGTTGACGCACTCGTTCAATCGACGCCTGTCGTTCGCCTGTCACGCAAGCAATTCCCGAAAGTGACGACACCATTCCGCCCGCGCTCGCGCGAAGAGCGTGCTCGAGAGCGAAGGGCTTAATCAGGCGGCGCGCTACGCAGGTAACTTTTAATTGCTTAATGGAGCGGTGTCGTACGTCAGCTGCACCCGCCGCTAATTATTTAGAGCCGCGCCGACCATTATCTCCGCGGAGTCGCGTCTAGCAGATCAGCTCGAGGTGAACGGCCGGCGGGATAAATCTCGCGCACGCGATTCATCGGTCGGGAGAACGATACTCGCATCAACATATACGCAACAATGCGCGAGGAAGGAGGCTCGGAGGGAAGAGCTGGAATGAGACGGAAAAATTGCGAAGGAAGCAGATGAGCAGGCGAGAAGGGTGGAGGGACACGGTTGTTGCGTAAGACCCGACTAGAAATTTTGATCAGGTTCACCTAACATTGATAAGACGACCTAATAGGGTCGGAAAGGATGAAAGGTAATCCTAAGTAAATCAGTCCTTATAGTGTCCTAACGACCTAATGAGTAAGCAAGACCTTTATAAGGTTATAATGATTGGGTCCACATTAGGACCCAAATGTAAACCGACCTAGTGATGTATGATATAATATGGTTCAGTTGATTAGGTCCTTGTCGGGATCTTATTCATTGTACCTAATATGATTTGCATTATCAAGTTTTAACAAAACAACTTTTGGATGTCATTTCCAAATACAAAGATGTTTGCATTGAAAAAACGCTTCGGATCACTTGAATATATTTGTAAAATGCTATAGAAACTATCCTTTTTTTAGCAGTCGATAAGTAGTTGTAAAACGTTAACGTGACACGCAACTTTTCTCTCTAACACCACTTTGTCACCTTGTGACATCATTTTATCATCTTATGATATTCATTTTATGTTTCTTTTCCGAAACATTTTACAAGTATGCTCAAGTATGCGATCTAAAATATTATTTCATGCAAATACCTTTCTATTTGGAAATGACATGAAAGAATTTTCAGCGTGTCATTTCTTATTTCTAATGTTATCATCCAATATAGCCGTGGCGAGTAATCAGGAGCCATAATTTGAAAAAAAAGACGTAATAAGGGTTCTACAAGGTAACTCAACAAGGACCTGACTACGAATCCTTACTAAGGTCCTGATATCCACGCTGCGTTGCATGACTTACTAGGACCCTAGGATAGTATCGGGACCTTATTGGGACCTGATGTCCAAATGAGGTTAACCTGATCAGGACCGTGGGATAAATTTCTAGTCGGGGACCCGCGTGAAATGTCGAACGGCGTGCAACCCGCGCGATAAATTGTCGGCGCGAGGGCGACGAAAAGGGAAGAAAAGCCAGAAGAAAAGAGCAGACAGACAAAGGTCCGACAGACGAACGCGAGAGTCGCATTCGCCGCGAATTGAAAACAATTCATCGCGGGGGGAGGGGGAGGCCGTGCAATAATCGCATCGCACGCGCTCGGGTTAGTCTCCGGGGGTTAGTCAAGGCTGTAGCATTTGGGCAGCAACTTACCAGGGACTTGACGTTGACGTTCGATAGATCGTCCTCGTCGGAGAAATCGATCATCTCCGAGTGCGTGCGCCGAGTACCCGTGTGCATGCTTGCGTCACGTAAACTACAGTTCTGAATGGGGGGAAAAAAAAGAAAAAACACAAACACACTGAGCACACATGCAACGAGTGATTAATGTGCGCGCTCGCGTCTACGCGAATTTGCGTCGTTAGTCGCGGCGGCGGCGGCGGCGGTGATGGTGGTGGTGGTGGTGGTGGTGGTGGTGGTGATGATGGCGATGATGGCGATGGTGACGGCGGCGGTGATGGCGGGGTGATGGTGACGGTGGTACAGAATGTGCGAAAAAGCGGCAAATAATTATCGTACGTAAAAGAACCGTTCGCACACACGGGGAGTGTGCGAGCGACGATGAAGACAAGACAGAGACGGCTTCGGCGCGCAAGCGGGAGAGTCGCGTTCCGCTTGCGATCGCGCGGAGCATCGATCATTTCGTACCATGCGCCACTTTGTGAGACGAGACGCGAGGCTCGATGATGATTATCTCTTAATTGAAATAAAACCGCCGTGCGTGTGTGTACGCGTGTGCGTTGCCGCGAGGATATTGCCCGCGCTTCCCGTCCTCGGTGGACTCCTCGCTCGATTCCGCAACGGGTCGTTCGCAATTAAACGGTATCGCGCAAAAACGAGTCGATCGCGAAATCGAGAGAAAAAAAGGAAAGGACGACGCGCGACGACGAGGCGAGGCGAGGCGCGAGAGGTCCGCGCTTGAAACGTAAATCACCCGAGCCGGCAATCCGGCGTGCGCGACAGCAGACTCGGATATTATCCTGTCGGATAACGAGCTGCGCGGAATGAGCAATCTTTGCATCATGCCGCTGGATTGCTTCCTTCCCGAGCGATGCGGCGTCGGCCGTAGCCGAAGATTCGCGAGAAGCAAGAGCCGCCGCCGGTGGTGTGTTGTCGCGGCAGAAGGAAGTGTCGCTAGGAGAGAGCATCTCGATCTCGATATCGCCCGTTCACACGCACGCACGCACGCACGCATGCGTGCTCTACTTAGCAGCGCACCGATATCGGTCGCGATCGCGTATCAGATCGCGATTCCGCGAAGCGACAGGCAGTAGAAAACCCGCTCCTATCTGTGCCGACGATCCGGAAAAGCCGGCCGGATCAAGCGGAGCTGCATGCAGATGAGGGACGAAAAGAGCGAGCTTCCGGTTTTCACCGCCGACGCCGACGCCGACGCCGACGCCGACGCGCCCGTCGGTGGCAGCGTCGGCGTCGGCGTCGACTAACCGAGCAAAGTGCTAATTAACGTGATAACGGTTCCATGCACGCTGATTTTACACCGGCGTGTCTCTCGCGCCGCTCAGCTGCGGACCGCCTTCAATTACGCTGGCTGATGATAGCCGCGCAAATCGCTCGTTTATCGGGGATGAAAGGAATCGATGCACGCGTGCGCGCACGTTGACACATATTCGCGCTCGCGAGCGAGTAATCGCACAGTGCGCGTGTGACACTTACAGGATGTCCCGGAATGTGGTCCGCCGGCTCTTATCCCGCCAAACTTATGCCGCGGATTCTTTAGGCTTGTTGCTTGTAATCTGCTCTGTTGGAGAGGTTGGACTTTTCGCGGTGATATAGCGTCGGAGGGAAAAGGACCAAAGATCCGATTCAATTTGGCTGAACAGGTCTTCCGGTCTTTGGTCAGTTCTTAACCCTTAAGGGCTACTGAAATTTCACCCCGTACGCATTTTTGAACCTAACCGTATCGACAATACTGATTTTATAGGTATTTACTCACTGTCAGTAGCGACGACATTATGATAAAACAGATCGATTCTCGCAGATATTTTGTCACAAATGTAACAAGAAAATTTAGTCAGTTGATATTTGACGGTAGCTTTTTAAGGGTTAAGAAGGACTTCTCATTCGATTGTTCGCCGTTCTTTCGTTGGTTCGATAGTAACGTCGTTACGTCGATAAATGAGGATGAGGGCACGTCTGACACGGTTTGAAAGCGCGACTGACGTCAGGGAAGTCACTTGGATTTTGCTTTTCCTCTTTTCTGCCTTTTTTCAGCGCGTTAAATGTCACGCTGGTCAGCGATGACTGATGTTGACCCGTCTCATTAAGTTACGTAGAACGTATAATCCAAATTAATAGGAAAAAAATTTCGCCGTTGTGTCCATAAAGAGTCAACCATAGCGCGCGATCCAAGATACATGCGCCTCGATTTGAGATTACTTGTCATATTTTTAGTGAAGGTCAGATCGGCCGTTAGGCTTCTATACACGTCAACCGGCAGAATAGCCTTAACACATCGACGTATAACCGGGTTATTAGAATGTTCTAACTATATATTATTGATCCTCATTATTTATTGATTATTCGAAGGAGCGGGAGCGACATGTCAAAGCAGTAATCCGTCTCAGTGTAATAGCTTGACCCGTCAACGTCTAGAAACTAAGTAACCTAATTACATCATGTATTAAGGCTATCTTGCCTGTCACAGTATACACTCGTTGAAAATCAATCAAGTGGCGATCATTGTGTGTAGCGTACCGATACTGAGATCCTTGTAATATAAATAACTGCTTGAATAAATATTTAAGAATATAAAAGACGTATATATATATATATATATATGTATATGTATATACATGTACATGTATATATGTATACTAGAATACGCACAAACGCGCCTTCTTTTATGAGAGCTTTAAAGACTAGATTTTAAAGACATGCTATGCCATCTCCTTCCACGAGCGGCTATGTTATCATTTTCCAACAGGAGCGAAGCTCGAAGCTAGATAAGGAGACCCGAGGAACACCTATAACACCTATAGCCGTCCTTTCCAGATGTAGTCTTCGCAGCCTCTTTCGGGGCGCTCAGCCTACAGGAACAAATCGACCCGTTCTTTTCTATTAACTCGATCCTGATCCTCAGCAACAACAAGCCTAAAGAGGCGCCTTTATTACGTTATATTATTACGCTTCTCATGTAGTCCAACGTACCACAACGTACGTCGGCTCGAACCCGTTATCTGGATAATTGACATATTTCGTAACGCGTTAATCTTCGGCGCGAGGCGTTATTCAAATCGGATTTTTCGCTTCGACACGTCCAGCCGGACTTTCTTTCGGGCCGAGGGGAAGGGGGGGGGAGGGGAATCGTCGCCGACCGAGACGACTAGAGGATAGATGAAAGGATGTGGCTGCGGGACATCCCGTACACACGCCTACACACACGCGCGTGGCCACACATACTCTCTCTCTCTCTCTCTCTCTCTCGCGCGCGCGCGCGCGCGCGCGCGCGTTTATGCCCATCGATGATTTATAACTCACCACGGAGATGTTCTCCTTCTCGAGATCGCTCTTCTTGCTCTTCTTGGTTTTCTTTGTGCGCGGCGTAAGGTTCGGCGAGGTGGCATCGTTACTAGCGACGCCCTCGATCTTCTTCTTCTTCGTTTTAGTCCCGCCCTTCGAGGAGGTCACCACGGTGGAGCTGGTGGTCACCGTTTCCTCGCGGCTCTCGCTCTGCGATCAAACGAAACACGCGATGAAGCTTTATCACATAAAATCCGAAATATCCGGAAGACAATGGCCCCTGCCCCCTCTAAAGTTTTCCTCCTTCTCCCTCTCCACCTTCGCTCTTTGTCTCACGCGCGGCTCCGCTCGCTTTTCCGCGCTCACGTTCGGAAACGAGTGACCTAAAACAGCGATCCGGCAGTTTCTCCCGTCGGAGAGACAACGGGCCTCCTTCGTGACCACCGTAGGTGGGCGCTCGCGCGCGCACGCTCGTCCCCTGGAAAGGAATATAAAAGCCCCCCGAGAGAACTAGATTCAGCGTGCCGCCATTGTGCGCCGCGCCGAGGCTCAATGGATTTTATGGCGGGCCGAGACTGAAATGTGTGTGCGGTCTCTCTGCGGTGCCCCGGGACACACGGAAGTTTACGCTCGCTCGACAAACGTGATTTGCAGGAAATAATATTGATTTCACCGTGTTGTGACGTAATCGCCTTCGGTCGCTCGCCGCGCGCGGCGCGGCGTAAAGGTGCACCCGCGGCACCGCGGGTGGACGGTAATTAGCACGCCGCCCCGATTAACCTGCCCCCCCTTCCCTCTCCCTATCAACGTCCCACCGAGCCGCGATTCTTCGCCGCGGAATGCGTGTATTCTCTTTGTGCGCAAGGGATCTCCGCAAGAAATCTGTTTCCTGTTGCAAAAAAGCCTCTCCTCACCGTGGGACGACGGAGGGGCCGGGGGGAAGGGGGGAGGCTGCGGCAGAGTCTCTCGCGGGCTTAATATGCAGAAAATACGAGGTAGAAAGCGTGCTAAAGAGACGCTAATGAATCGCGTGCGGTTTTCAGCAGCAACGCCCCACCGCCCGGCTCGCCCGGCATTTCCTCGCGCGCTTTTTCCGCGGCCGGAAGTCGTCCGCGCGACGTCTTGCTTCTCGCGCGTCGCGCGCCAAGTGTGCCGCGCAATCGCGAGCTTTCCCAGCGATTCGAGCACACACACTACGCCCGGTATAATAATGATTTCAGCGACCGTCGTGCGATTGCACGAGCCGCAGCGATCTTGCGGCCGCGCCGCCGAGAGTAAAGACGCGAAAAGTGCGCGGACATCGCTTCGCGGGCTTCGCGCGCGAAGATTCGCTCGAGCGCGCAACGCGCCATTTGTTTATTAAATATCCCGTTGCGAGTCGCGCGCATCTCGCCGTCCATCTCTCGACGAGCCCAGTACTCGCGCGTGAATGTAGGAACGACGACGACGACGACGACGACGACTCTTGCTCGAGACGATGCGCGTCAGCGCGTGCGTAACGCGAGATGGTCCGCGCGCGTTGAAAAGACGAGATTTCAGCCGGAATATTCGTTTAATCATACGGTTTCACCAGGCGGCCGGAACTGGCCCGATATTGCACGCCGCGCAATTAAAACGTCTCGCCCTCTCGCCTACGTGTTCCTCGGTCCAGCTGCCGGGGATCCGCGGTAAAACTCCGAATCGGCGCGTTGCGCGATAAAACGCTGACGCAACGTTGAATAACAATCATCATCGCCGACGAAACTGCGGGCCGAACGGGATGATAAGAACAAGATTAAGGAGAGAGAGAGAGAGAGAGAGAGGGAGAGAGAGAGAGAGAGAGAGAGAGAGAGAAGAAACGTGTCTGCCTTCTAATCCTCGGCGTTCGGCCGTCGGACGCGGCGAGCACGCTCGCGAATCCGTTCCGAACGTAAAGACGACCGGGCGCTCGCGAGCGCGAGCTATCACGGAGGCTGATAAGAAGCGACGGCTTTTCATAGTCCCGGCTCGATTTATGCGCGGCGGCGTAATTGCTCGACAAGTATGACCGGCCGACAAGGAAGATTTCCGATAAGCCCGCGCGCGCGGAAAGCAATATTCCGGAACGTATATGAGCCGCGCTCTCGCGTAGCGCGGAGCGTGACATAATGCACGCGCGTGCGAGCGAGCGAGCGAGCGAGCTCTCGTAATCTCGCCGAGAGAGCCGGCGCGCGTTCAACTATTAATTATCTGGCGACGTGAAATCGCGCGCGCCGCGCCACCACACGACTCGAGTCCCCCCGGCTCTCTCTCTCTCTCTCTCTCTCTCTCTCTCTTCCTCGTTGCGCATGCATGCGGACATTTATTTACTTTCCTGCACGAAGACACGCGGTTTCGTTCGAGCGAGCGCGCGGATGCGCGCGGTCGCGCTTCAGCGACGAGCGCACGCGCACGCTTGTTCCGCGTTATCGCGCGCGGTTAATGTAATGCGAAGATTTCCACCGATAATCGGCCGATCGGGGATAGCGAAACTCGCCGTAGGATTATTTGCGACGGCAGCCTGAGTGAAAAGAAAATGTCACCAAGGCGGATTCCCCTCTCTTTTCCATTTTGCCACGAACCGGGTCGGCTCTTCCTCGGCGGCAAGATCGGCGAGAGAGAGAGAGAGAGAGAGAGAGAGAGAGAGAGAGAGAGAGAAAGAGGATAACGCGATAACTCCTCGTGTGCTTGATTCACTCGGTCGCCAAAGTGCATTACGCCTCGAATGCTCGCGCATTTGCAGCGATTCCAAGTGCTCGCGCGAGAACCTGCTTCGCGAACCGCCGCGTCGCCGCCCGAGGATCATTCCGCCGCGCACTTTCCAATCGTCCCAAGGTCCTTCTTCCGAACAATCGCAGCCCGCAATTTCCCCGGCTCGACCGTTCGATATTTCACCGTGCGCACTCCGCACTCTCCCCTTCGTGATTGTTTTGTGCGCGCGCGCGCGCGCGCGTTTCCTGCCAAGTGTGCAAAAGCAAGGTTTCGCACTGGCGAGCGCGCTCCCGCCTCCGATCGTTCTCTCGCTCAGCGAGGAACCGCTAGTTCCTGGCTCCTTCCGGCGCGGCGTTCTCCTCCGGCGCCGTACTCACCCCCGGTTACTTTCTCCTTCGCGACAGCGAACCCACCGCGACCTCTCTTCACCTCACTCGAAACACACCACCAGTGCTGGCCCGCACAGCTTGTATCACCGCGAAACAGTCCGCGGACTCTGCGAGACGTTAGCCCGCGAGCAGCCTCTCTAGCACCAACACCGGCCACGCACTCAGAATGACGGACGCGCGTCCACCTTGGCAACGAGGTCGACGAAAGCCGACGAAGAACAGAAGGAGAGAGAGAGGAAGAGCCAGCCGAGCTTCAGGTGCAAGCGAGGTGGTCGACGTCCGAAGCGAGAGTGGGAGCGGAGTAAAGACAGAGAGTCCAAGTCGTTGGAAACAGCCGTTGGATAGAAAGAGAGAGGATCCCACAGCGAGAGAGCGACAGAGAGAAGAGAGGTAGAGCGAGACCGAGACAGAGACGGAGACAGAGAGAAGGAACACGACTACAAGGAGGGACCGAAGAAAAAAGGCGAATGTTCTTGCTCAACGACCGTGTCGTCTGGTGCGCCTCCCTCGAGCTCGCGTCTACCCGTGACCTGCGGCACCAGGTGGGTCGCACAAGCTGCCGCAGTGACCGCGCGTCCAGGTCGTACCTGGTCAATGATCATCCTCGTTGGAAGTCGTTCGGGACGCGGCACGAGGACGTGGACGTGGACGTGGATGTGAGCACCGCGCTGGCGGACCGCGCAGAGATGTCTGAGCGGCCGGCGAGCGGTCTCCTCTCCCGTGGAGGAGAGTGTTTCGTAACGGGTTCAGGAAACTCGACGCTCTTCACAAAGCGGCGTGCGCTTCCCGCCGCCGCCGATTGGCCGCTTCCAGCGGCCACGTGCAGCCGGTTGGTCGCTCTCGGCCAGGTACGAGAGCACCTCTCTCGTGGAGGTGCCGTTCTGCTCGTCCAGCAGAACCGAGCCGGGAAGCGAGTTCCAGGTGCGAGCGGCTCGAGAGGATTGGCCGCTTCTGCCGCCGCCGCCGCCGTCGCCGCCGCCGCCGCCGTCGCTCCGCGTTCGCGTTCACGTCAGCGACTTTGACGCGGCCTCGATCTCGCGGTAGGGCCCTTAACCAGTAACATCCGTCTGGGCATTCCGCTCGAGAGACGAGGACGTGGCCTTGGTCGTCTTCCGTCGAGAAGTCGGTCGGTCGGCTTTGAAGCTTTTTCGCCGATTTATCGTCCTGCTCCTCCCATCGCTTCTCCTTCGCGCGACTTTCAAGTACCAAGGATCGATCGTTGCTTTCTTTTCCCTTTTCTTATCGAAAGAGTGTAGTACAGAAAGAGAGAGAGAGAGAGAGAGACAGACAGACAGACAGACAGACAGAGAGAGGGAGAGAGAGAGAGGGAGGAGGAAATTATTGGGACCATAGCTCATACGAGCATGAATCACCGGTTCGAATTGATAGATCGCCTCTCTCTCTCTCTCTCTCTCTCTCTCTCTCTCTTTCTCTTTCTCTCTCTCTCTATCTATCTTTCTTCCGAGCACCGTTTGTCAATTTCGGCTCGAGGCGGCGCGGCGTGTCGGAGTGTCGTTGAACCAGCGACAATTGATAAATACGTTGCGCCAGCTGATAGGAAAATCCGTGGCGATAAGCCGGTTTCCGTTGCGACTCTGCGATGCATTTGCATGAGATTCGTTGACGCGAGCGCTCGTCACGCGCCGCTGATCACGGGAGGGTGCTGCGCACTGCTCTGAGGTTATCGGAGAGATGAAGGCGGATAATACGGCTTGGGTTTTGCGAATAATGACTTGTAGCGAGAGACACGTTGAATATATTACGTAGTGTGGTCGCGATCGCGCGGATACGCTCAAGCGGCCGATCATGTGTGGAGGGGTCAGGGGAGGAGGACGGAATTAACCGTTGGTTCCCTCTTTCTCTCTCTCTCTCTCTCTCTCTCTCTCTCTCTCTCTCTCTAAACTTCCTCGAGTAAAATTCCACTCGAAAAGTAGCGTGACAGCCGAGTCACACTCTTCAAGTTGACTGACATTTCGCTCGTACAGAGTGAATCTCACTCCGCTCTGACTCATAGAATATCTCCATTAGGAAATCTCAAAGTGAGTATTAGCCATATCGTCGCAGGAACAAATTCAATCGAATCGATTGAAACACTCGCTCTCGCGACGCCGAGTGACAGTCCCTTCATTCATCGCTGTAAATAAATCTCCCCTTTCGAGTCCCAACTGAAATTTCGCCGCATGATACTCAAAGATTTGTCTCTTGCGAACTGGGGGGGGGGAGGGGGGAGGGGTAAGAGAAGAGAAGTTTCGATCGCCGAGCTGAATCTATTTCTCGCGAACATCTAGTCGCAAAATATATAAAACTGATCGCGGGCGCGGTCTTCTACCGGACGAGTACATCAGCTGCGGTGTAATCCTTTCGTCACGTACAAAAAACACGAATGGTGCTAAATTCGCTAAACTTGGGCGCATCGACGCGAGAGGGAGCGAGAGAGAGAGAGAGAGAGAGAGAGAGAGAGAGAGAGAGAGAGAGAGAGAGTACCCTATTATGCAGATGCCGCTGGCACGCGGGTTCTTACCGCGAATCGCTTACCTGCAGACCCGCGCTGCTAAAGGGGAGAAGAAAGAAGGAGAAAAGTAAACGAGATTAATCGCCCCGACGTGGAAAAACATGCGTAGGAGTACATAGAGCGATGGTGCAATTAGTCTTGCAGAAATTGCTAGGAGGACTGCGAGTCCACAATGCGCTTACAAGAATCACCCAACACAAACAACCTGAGCGCTGTTAAATTATGGCACTTGTATTTCTCTCTCTCTCTCTCTCTCTCTCTCTCTCCCCCCCCTCTCTCTCTCTCTCTCTCTCTTGGGTAACGTGCGGTGCGAGCGCGCGCCGTCCGAAGACGTCCCGCGTTAGGGAAGCTTCGAAAGCGTCGAAAGCACAAACGGCCCTCTCAATTTCAAGGTACCCACCCATCACTCTGACGTAACGTCGGACGTTAACGACGCGCTCTTTCAATTGTCTTCCGCTCGACAATTCACCCGGCAATTCGTGTCTCGAAGGAAACCTCTGCGTCGAGCAACACCTCGGCCGTGAAAAACGACGAGTCGACGACCGAGAGCGGCCATCAACTGACGCTTCTTCGCGACCGAGATCGACATTGAAGGAAGAAAATCAATAAGGGCGTTCTCCCACCCTTACAGGATTTTCCAAGAAACAATTTTTCTTTCCTATTGTACGTTGCATGTATTGTGTGCATTTAATGTGAAAAGGGCTCCAATGATATACCACAGTGATATATACTTGGATAATAATAATAATTAATTTCGGCATTATGGAGTCGAGTTTTTTCTCACCTAATAATGACTATTTTTGACATTCCTAATGATCGTACAAATAGAGAAAAAAAATGGCTTTTTTGAAAACAGGAGAAAGGTCGCCGGGGACGAAGGGCTAAGATCGTCAGTGGATAGATTAATCGGTCAGTCGAATTAGTCGACACACGGAAAACAAGCGCGAAAACGATACTTGGCTTGTCGAGGCCCTCGGCCTGCAGACTCTCGCGAGGAACTCATCCGGGCCGACTGCGAGCGCAAGGACGTCGACTCGCATCTCGAGTCGCGCGCTCGCCGAGCTCCTGCTGCGCCGTGCCGCTCGTGATTGTGGGCGTGACCGTCGGATTAAAACACGTGAAAAAGCACACTTACATCGCAGGCGTTAGAAATGTCGCTGGTCTCGTCGTCCGGCGTGGCCAATGGAGCGCGGGGTGACGAGGGCGCGAGCGAGTCTTCCGGCTTTCCCTCGTGACTATCGTCCGTCGCCGTCGGCTCGGCGGCGGCGGCGGCGGCGGCGGCGGCGGCGGCGTGATCGGCCGCGACCGGCGCGTCTTTCCGTTCCCCGTCGAAGGCCGGTTTCGTGGCCTCTTCGACCGTGGTCCACGAGTCCAGGGTCTCGAGCGGCTCGAGCTGCTTCGTCTCGGAGAACACGGTCACGCTCGTGTCCGACACCACGATCTCGGTCTTCTCGATGAAAGTCGAGTCGGACGCGGAGAACTCGCTGGAGGACTCGTCCACCGGGTTCTGCGCGTCCTCCGCGACGTCCTTGGCATACTCCGCCGACTCGTTATCGAAGCTCCGCTCGGACACGCTCTGCGACTCGGTGGCCTCCGACGACACGACAATCCGCGGCGCTTCCTGATCGGCCTCCTCGCTCAGCACGCGCCGCTCGGTGTCGAGGAACTCCTGCGTGCTGGCCGTCTCGGCGAGCATCTCCGACTGACTCGTGGAGCCGTCTTCCTCGAGCTTCATCTCGCTCGGCTTCGAGTCCGCCTCCTGATCCGTTGCTTCGGTGAGCGACGTTTCTCGGTCTCGCGAGACCGCCGAGGCCGCCGCCGCAGCCGCCGCCTCCTTCTCCTCGTCTTCGACGCCGAGCGACGTCGAGATCGCGGGACCTCCTTCGCCGATGGGTTCGTTGATCTCTCGGTCCAGGTTGTCCAGGTGGAACGACTGACACGCCTGTTCACCGTCCTCGGACACTGGCAGCTCGAGCAACGTGTCCGGGACGACGTCCGCGTTCCTGCGCTCTTGCTCGGTGCGGTCCATGCGGAGGAGGTCCGCGTCGTCCGTCATCCTCTGCGCCGACTCCTCCTCCTGTTGTCGCTGCTTGTCGAGACAAGCCACGGGAGCCGGGGAAGGCTCTGGCTGAGAAACGGTCTCGGCGACGAGGTCGCGCGCGACCTCGCCGGAGTCCGGCACCTCCGTGGGCTGCGGATCGGCGTCCTTGGCGACGCTCACGTGCTCACAGTTGTCTTCGCTGTCGTTCGCGACCTCGTCGCGGCTCGACTGCGGCTCGGCGTCGCTTGCCTTCTGAATGACTGTCGCGTCGCCGTGCTCCGGCTGCTCGACCAACACCTGTTCGTCCTCCTGTTCGTCGCGGACGTGGAGCGGCGGTTCCGGCTTCACGTCCTCCGCGTTCGCGTCCGGAGACGCGTGGCCGTTCTGCTGGCCGTAAGGCTCCTCGATCAGGGAGTAGTGCTCGCTCTCGGCCGCTATGAACTCCGCGTTCACGTCGAGGCTGTCTTGTCGGCGATCCAGCACGATCCGCCGGATCGTCTCCGGCTGCGTGGCGATCTCCTCGGGCTCGTCGGCGACCACCTCGTCGTCGTCGTCGTCGTCGTCGTCGTCGTTCTTGTTGGAGCAGATCCTCAGCGCGAGCTCGCTCTCGATCAGCTCTTGCAGGCTCTTGTCGTCGCCGGCGAGCTCGTTACGGCTGTTGTTGGTCAGCACGAGGTCGTCGTCGTCATCGTTGTTGTCGCCGCACAGCGAGATTAGTTGCTTGTTACTCGCGGTTAGGTTATCCAAATCAATCAAGCCGTTGTTAGACTGAACACCGCACACCTCGCTCTTCTTGCTACTTACTACATTGATGGACTTCTTCGTCGCCACCTCCGCCATCGTGTCTCCTCGCGCGATCACACCCTGAGCACCTGCAACACGACGATACCTGTGTTAGTTGGAGGCGCGCGTAATCCTTGAAAACTCGTCGCTTACGAGGAGAGAAGCTCCGTCAGCTTTGCGAAGAACGAGCTTTCTCGGCACGCGCGAACGAAAAGCGCATGAATCTGAGTAGGTGAGATCGCGGAGGATCGAAACTGGGCAACGGGAACGCGAAATAAGTCGAATCGATAAATGACGCCTGCGCGAGCAGCAACCGGTTGTTGCCTGTGTAATTTCGCTAGGTTAGAGCTAGAAAGCGCGGGATGTGCGGAAAAGTTTCTCGGGACGCGCGGAAAATTGCCGAGTGGAATTATAGATCGCGCGATATCTCGCGCGATCGATCGATCGATCTTCCGGCGTCAGACATTTTCCTCCTCCCGACGCTCCCGACTTTTCCTCGCATCTGTCATCTTTTTCTCTATTTGCTGCTGTTTAAACGACACACCGTGATTGCGCCACCGAGATGTCTCGATGAAATTTATTCGGTGACCTTCGTTTTAGCGCGACCAACATCTTTTTAATCCATCTCTTTGGCACACACACACACACACACACACACACACACATACATACATATACACACATGCGATCCTAACACGCTCGACTTTCTCCGGCTCTCTCGTATCGGCGCGCGAAGGAAGCTCTTCAGGGACGCGCACACGGCGAACCATCATCGATGGCGATGAAGTAACGCCGGTTTATGGTTATGCAAAATAAAGTCCGCGCAAGATCACGGCTGAGAAGATACGTAATCCGCGCTCGTTAGGCAACTCGTGTCAGTCGAATAATGCGCGGCGAAATTTGCCATCGAGGCTCCGACGCGATGCGATTCCCCGGAGCGCGGCCCGGAACTCGTCCTCGAAGACATCGGGAGATACATGGCCGATGAGAGAAAGAGCGAGAAATTCTTCTCGCACGAGATCGTGCGAGAAGAATTTCAATCTCTCCGCTGCGTCACGCGAAGCAACGACGATCGTCGTCGATTGATCGTCGAATTAAAACTCGCCTCGCGGTCAGCCGATTCGCGCAGACTCGCCTGCCGCGACTCTCTCTCTCTCTCTCTCTCTCTCTCTCTCTCTCTCTCTCTCTGCAAATGGCAGCGTCGTATTTTGGAGCGGCGAGCTTTCGGCCGCCGCTTTTAGTCCGCGTCTTCGTGGCCGAGACGAGAGAATTCCTAGCCTCGCTTACGAAATCGCGGAAACCGCCGCGCCGCCGCAGCGGAATGTGTCGTACGCCTTAATTCTCTCACGCGGATGTGTGCAGAGGGGCACCGAGAGAGTGCCACCAAGAGCAGCAAGTCCGAGGGCTGCGGTATTAACGGAAGTTACGCCTCTATGGAGCTCAGTCACGACTACAGACCGGCGCTGTTGGCCGGCAAGCCAACCTCCTATTATTAGCCATTCCGTATGTAGCGAATTTCTGCCCCACGGCGGAATGTACTCTCAAAATGAAATCCGAAACTCTCAAAGAGTTCACTCCAGGCTCTGATCTCGTCGCTTTTGGCCGGCCGATTGGAGGAAGATCCAATCGGCCAGTCTGACGTGAAAAGCTCTCAGACTCACGAGTCCGGATCGAAAAGTGATGAGACGTCGCGCAGCTCTGAGATCTCCTAGACCTTCGGCTCGATCGTTGGGGAAATGGAGAAGCTACTAAATGAAGAAACATTACTTGCGTTCAGCGGCGAGGAAACGTTTCAGTTAGCGCTTCGCGCGTGCTGACCCTGCGTTTTTCCGACATGTTTACCCCGAACGATGCAGCGTATCGAAAATACGTTGGAATAAGTAGCTTAACCGTTCAGCAAACACTTGGTTGGAAAAGCGTGAGCCGTGAAAGCGGTAGAAAATTCTTCAGCAGTCCCGCGAAGATCCCGGCAGCGCAGCGAGCGGAGCGCCTTATAGCGCCGAGCCGTCTTTTCCGCCGCGCGTAACCATTGCGTTTGCCATTTGGTATTCGCGAGACTCGCGCAGAACCCGCGCCACGAAATTTCCAGCGGAGAACACACCCGCCGCCGTCGTCTCGACCGACATCTCGAGAACGCTTCCTGATGCCTTCGCCGAATAAGCGGCCGCCTCATCAATTTTCCTCGCCGGCTGCTTATGCGAGAGACACACGGCGGTGTGTGTGTGTGTGTGTGTGTGCGCTCGCTCTCCCGCCGGTAATTTGACAAATTCCAGCGCCCGCCGCGTACATACGTCTCCCACCGTAAGAGTTTATAAACAGAGCGGCGGGGTGGCCGGTGCGCGGTCCCGTCGTAAACCAACGCGGGCGCGACTTCAAAATTAGAAAGTGATGCGTGGCGGCCGCGAGCCCGCGCCGTTCTGTCGTCGTGCGTGTCCCGCCACCCTCGGGAGGAAAAGAGAGAGAGAGAGAGAGAGAGAGAGGCGCGATATCCGAAATCGTCCGCGAAATTATTAAGTCGTCGTTGCCGCCGCTGTCGATTTCGCTGCTGCGTTCGCCGGTCGCGCGCGAGTCTTCGCGCTGTTCAATTTAATCTCTTCTCCCTCTTTGTCCGCGTCGCTCTCCGCGATTCCACCTCGCCTTCTCTCTGCACCTCTTAACACTCTCCGCTCGTCTAACCCGCTCGCTTCTTTCTCGCTTTCCCTCTCTATCTTTCTCTCTCTTTCTCTCTCGCTCGTTTCTCTTCACCCGACGTTTCACCGAGGTCGTTCCTCGGGTTCACGACCGAGACTATGGAGGCATACACGCTCTCTCTCTCTCTCTCTCTCTCTCTCTCTCTCTCTCTCTCTCTCTCTCTCTCTCTCTCTCCTTTTCTCTCTGTCTCCTTCTACCTCTCTTCTCTCCTTCCTTCTCGTCTCCGCCGTCCTACCGCCTCTCTCGTTCTCTCGCGTCTTGGCTTCCCTCTCGTTTCAACCTCTCTCTATTTTTAGAATGACACACTACCGCGATTCAAAGACGCGCGCGCGCGCGCGGGCGCATACTCGCGGACGCATCGTACAGTCCTCGGAAAATGTTCTGTCCAAATGCGGCGAGCCAAACGAGAGCGAGACGTTGCGAAGGCGAGAACAGGAGAGGAACAGCGAACGCGAGAGGTATTTTTTCCCTCGGATCGCGCGCGCGACAGGTGTTGTGCACCCCGTCGTGTCGTAAGGTCGAACCGTACCCTCGTCGTACGATCAAGTTGCGGAGTAACGAAACCTGCGAGGTACAGCGAGGGAGAAAGAGAGAGAGAGAGAGAGAGAGAGAGAGACCGAGAGAGAGAGAGAGAGAGAAAGAGAGAGACCGAGACCGAGAGGCACGCCGCGGGGAAATTTGCAGATCGACAAACTCGACGAGATCGGCGCTATTTTAATCCCGCAACTTAATTACCACGGGATATTCCGAGGAAATTGCGCGCAAACGCGCGTAGGACCTGCGAAAAACGCGATCGATCGCGATCCGAAGTTTCGCCGAGGAGGGGCATAAAATCCGATCGATTTCGGTGCACCCTCCAGTCGATTACAAGCTCTGTAATTTGACGATAATAAAGAAGGAAAGACTCCCCGCGGGGATCCGAATGCGACGCGCTCGTGTTTGCGAGAACGGTGCGCGATAAAGACGGCGGATAAATACGCGCCGCGCTCGCGGCGAAATACGCGGTAGAATAGATTGAGCTTGTTTACGCAATTACGCCTATTAAGAGGAGAGGTAAGGAAGAGAAGGGGCGGAAACGCGCTAAGGTCGCGGTCCAAATAGTAAAGTCGCGATCCGCTCTCGAGTGGTGGGTGAATGCACGCGAGGGCGTACGCCGTCGCCTCGCCTTTTTCTGTTTTTGTGCTCACTTAAAATGTTGCAACCGCATTATCGTGGTGCACTCGCTAAGTATATACCCCGAGCATACCGATCCCGCGCGGTGCGCGCCAGCACGTGCTGGCGGTGGTCGGCCGGCCGGTAACGCGAGGTCTGCATGTTCGCGAGAGCATCCACCCGCATACACGAGAGAGAGCCCGCAATCCACTAGCTATGGAATTAAATTCTCGAACGGTACCGAGCCCGCGCCTTTTATAGGCGCTGAACACGGTCGATGAATTAGCGGCCAACTCCCGCGAATTTTCGCAACCGCGTCCGCGGGGACCGGCGAGTGTAACGCGTTCCTGAAGAAGCGCCGCTTGTTGAACAATATTTTTCGCAAAAGCCCCTAAAGATATTTTCGATAATTCGACATTCGCACATATCGAAGACTAAAGATATTTTAGCAAGCCTGTCGTGATACTTTTGGAATTTCTCTCGAATATGTTAATGTTTCAAAGGGTAAATTCAAGATGGAAATTCACTCGACACTGCACAAAACAAAATGAAATATGAAAATTTGAAATCTACGAAATCAGAGTGATAATAATAGTAATTGATCCGATTAATATCACTATTGTCATGACTTTGTCAAGTTTCTCCAAGCTTTGCATCTGATTTTATTTTATATTTGGAATTTATATTTCCAAAGGTTGTACATTCAAATAAAATTGTGACAATTACGATCGCGTTACGATTTTAACGAGGAAGCGTCGAGCGCGCGCATCTTCTCTTCTGCCACGTTACATTTCCCGGCCGGAAAGATTCCAGCCGCGTAACGATCTCGAGACCCAAATTCTCAAATAATACTTTGGCCGATCCCGTGGCATAAATGACAAGCGTGGAATAATATCCTCCCCCGGGTCGGTCGGCGCCGGTGAAGCGAGTCTCGGCGGCCGGTGTGTCACTTGACAAGCGACAGCCTGTCAAGCGGCAGCCGGCTGCGCGCGTCTCTTCGTTCGCGGGCAACGCGAAATGTCGCGGGCGCGCACCGGTCGTTCGAACCTGCTAACTCGCTGTAACAGGAATCACGAGACGCCGGGTATTGAAAGCAATCGATTAACCTGAGCGACGTGGTCTAAGGGGGCGCGCAACGCCCGGCTCTTATCGCGGGGGAATCATGATCGACCGTGTCTGTGTCGCACGAAAACGGTAATTGCTTTCCGGTCCCAATCAATAATGCAAATCTTATTTCTCCGCTTCGTCCGCGCCTGATGAATAATGCAGGCGCATTCTCTGTCCGGATTGATCGTGATAGGTCTTCATCTCGACGACGACGACGACGACGACATTTTCCCGGCTGGCCGGTCTGTCCGCCAACGACGACGTGATTCGATATCACGCGTCGCTTTACATATCCCACGGCAAACCGGAGCTCGTAAATCGTCGATTAAACGAATTGTTAAATCGTCTCCGGACGTGGCGGTATGTGCGCACACGCCTCGTCCGGCGAATCGGACGGACCTTTCGGCCGCTCTCGCAGCGACGACGCAACCGCGCGCGCCGCGACTTATGATTTATCCGGCCAGAGAAGTGCGGATGCGTCATCCGGTCTATTTTCTCGCTAGGTGGACAAATGTTGCGACGAACATTCAAATGACGTACGGAGACGAGAGCCGGGTATTTCCGGGAAAATTCAACTCCCGACAGCTCCAAGCGACTCGCGAGCATGACGCTAATAAAATATTAAAAAACATCAAGCCGCGTCGTAAATGCAAGATTTACGCACTTTCTTATGTAATAATCCAACGCTACGGACAGATAACGTTACGTCACACTGATCAATCCTCCCCCTCGCGGGTTTTCACATCATCTTCAGAAGAGATATTATCCGTAGTCAATGCCGGAAACGCGGCATTCCGCGAGTACGCCTTCGTTGCAAAAGTCGAACCTATGAGGTGCGGTCCCGGCTCTCTTTCTTTCACCCTCCTTTCTCTCTCTCCTCCCCCTCCCCCCCCTCTCTCTCTCTCTCTCTCTCTCTCTCCTCTCCTCATACACGCGCGGTGTCTCCTTACAGATTTCTATGTGCAACTATAATTAGGTAACCGACACCGGCAGGCCGCCGCAGGAATCCCTGTTAGCCGCTTAGCTATGTCGCGACGGAAAGTGGTGCGCGCGAATATTTTCGGCGCGAGGAAAGCCGAAATTAAACGGCCGGCGCACTTTTACCGCGCCAGGCTCGCGCGCGCGCGCGCGCGCGTATATACTTAACCGGCCTTACTTACTCGGCTTCCTCCTCTGCCGTCCTTCCATCTTGTCCTCCTCTTTCCTCGTATCGTTCCCTTTTTATTCCCCCTCGGTACGCGCGCACGAGTGCGTAAAGCCGCGAGCGAGCGTGAGCGTCTCGTTCATAAATCGCGCTGCACTTTGACGAGAGAGAGAGAGAGAGAGAGAGAGAGAGATATTTCATTTTTTCGACTTTCTTCCGGCGATCCTCTCTCCAGGCTGCAGCAGTTTCCTTCTCGTTGTTCGGAGAATTTCGCGCGATTCCTTCGGCGAATAATATTTTCGCGCGGCGGAAACGGCATTCGCGCTGGCGCGATTCCAATTTTTATTCGCGCGACAGTCGCGTAACATGACAGAGTTCCCCGCTTCTCTTTCTTCTCTTTCTTTCTCCTCCTCTTACCTCTTACCCCCCCCCCCCTCTTTCGCTCGTTCTCTTTTCCTCGCGTTTACGAAACAGATTAACGAGAGATAAAGTTCTATGTCAAGGACTGAAATCCGATCGATCCGCGGCTCAGCTCTCGCGAACAGGAAACGGAGACGGCAGTGTCCATCGGCGACATACGATCGCGCGCGGTTTCCGGTTTTACGATTAGATGCCGCCGAGTGGTCGCCTTCCGCAATTTCTAATGCGATCGGCATGAGCGCATACACGCCCGCGGCGTATTCCATCGCGAGGCGTGCATTCGCTGCCGCGCAGCAGCAGCGTGGCTTTTGTCCAGTTTCTCTGATCGACAAGCGCTAAGCCTCAATTAATCCCTCGATAATGACGCTCAATAATGAAAACTTCAACAGAACCTTGAGACATTTTCTCGCAGCTGTGTCAAAAAGCTGGCATTTTCGTGACAGCATTTCGTGACATCAGACGACGTCACATCACATAATAATATTGAGATTATCCGAGAAAAAAGTTTCCGATCGGAGCTCGCTCGCTCGCTCCATTTTATATAGCGAGCGAAAACGCGCAGCGACTAATGGAAAGTCTAATGACTCTCAGGCTTAATAAAACGAACGTCGAGGCTCCGGTGAGCTGATAGACGAGCTGATGAAACGCGCGAGAGGACGGTCTCTCTCGAGGGAAAGTCGGTGACGATCGCGCCGGAGATAGCGGCGCTTTTTTTTTTTTCAACAGTGCTCGCCGCGATGCGCATCGAGTATTTTCGGAGCGCGCAAACATTTAGGCGCGAAGTGCAGCTCGCGATACGAATGGAGTAACGAACGTAAAAATGGGATGCAGCCCGGCGCGCGCAACGTTGTCGGGCAAAGAACCGCGCTGATGTACGGCTCTACGAATCCCTAGCTGGCAAGTATAAATGATTCGCGATCTTGGCCGAGCTTTTTATCGCTCGCAGGTGCAGCTACGGTTTCTCTCTCTCTCTCTCTCTCTCGCTCTCGAGGTGCACCGAGATTCGCGCGATTCGGCCGCGCCAGCGGCGCAGCCTCTAAATCGTATCTTCACCGTGTCGAACGTCACAGACTTTTGTCGCGTTGGCGTGTCTTCGCAGATTTACATCACGTCATGGCGAAAGACTTCAAGCGTGGGATCAGTCTGTTTATCTTCCAGAGGTCTCAGATTGTAAGGATCGAAACTTTGCTTCGTTGGAACGGCTGCTAACGGTATCGAGGGGACTCGGCTAAGTCAATGGAGAGAGAGAGAGAGAGAAATTTGGTCGAACATGATGCTCCGCTATTTATAACTCATCAGGAGCAATAATAATTTCACAAACATTCCTGAGAGGAAAGATCCGTCACTTCCCAGAGGGGGGGGGGAGGGACACCAGATTAATATCTGAATTATTCGAGGCACACATAATTCCGGGAGAGAATTCCCGATGTATCGGACACACAGAACATCTGAAATCATGCATATTAATCAAGCGACTTTGCTCGGTGAACGAGAAGCGACCCGCAAATAGCACGCTAGCCGCCAATAAGATAAGCTCTCGCGGACTCTCGCACTTTCCAATCAAGTTCGACCACCTCCGGCGAATCATCCGCTTGTCGCGCCGACGGCAGCAGGATTTCCGTGGATTTGCGGAGCGACGCACCGACGTGGCGCGTCGAATTCCCCGGAAAGACCGGCGCGATCAAACGAACCGAGGGATTATTTTCGCCCCTCTCTAAATCGTCTCTCGCCGCCGCGCCGCGGCCGGTGCGTTGCTCTTTCAATCCGAGAAACGGCCGGGGCCCGTTGAGGAAGGAGCGCCGGACGGGAGACGCATCGCCCCATTAAACGCGATTAATAACGACGCGTCGCGATTTCGCAACAGCCGGGCGCGCGCGCGCGCTACCGGGAAGCGCCTTTTCGTCGCGCGTCGTTCGACAATTGGCCAGACACGACGAGCCGGCCGACGCGTGTCACTGCACCGCACGCACTTGCGCATCGCCCGCGCGCACACTGCGGCGCATTACGCACGCAGCGTGCGTAATGAGAATAAAGCGGCGGCGGCGGCGGCGGCGGCGGCGGCGAGGCGATACGCGTCTTACCGAACGCTGAAACCGTAAATGCGTACGTGCGTACGTGCGCGGGCCCCTCGCGCTGCCAGCTGCCGATCGCGCGAGCTCTTTGTCTCGAAAATAGCCGGGATTGACGGCCGAAGGATGACGCTTCGCGAAAAGGCGACGCGCGCGGAGAGGCCTCTCGTTCGCTCGCGAGAAATTTCGCAAGCAATCACGTCATTTTCCTCTCTTTTCTCTTGTTTTGGGAATTTCTCTTTTCTTTTTTTTTCTTCACATCCCGCTGCCGGTGGCTGCGGGATCAGAACGTCGTATCGTCGGTCGTTCCCGAGTTCGAAGGGCGAGGTTCGCTCGCCACTCGGACACTCGGTATGTATATTTCATGACGCGCGCCTCATGTATCGCGGCATTTTTGCATTTTATTGAGCCGCCCGCGACGATTTTTCGACCGGCCGAGCCGCTCCGTCGTCGAGCGGGAAATCGATCGAAACGTCCGGCCTCGTTCTCGGGAGTGCCTCCCTCGCGCGCACGTCGTTGTCGTCGGTAACCGGACACTGCGGATGCGTTTCCCGAGCATGTGGGGACGCTTTTTTGGAAAGACGCGCCGCGCGTCGCGTCGCGTCTCGTCACGTCGCGCCGGCGCGACGCGTCGCGCGTTCGCTCGCTCACTCGCTCGGTCGCGCGCCGTGAGAGAGAGAGAGAGAGAGAGAGAGAGAGAGAGCTTTTCCGCGATCCAAGCTGAGTCGAGCAGGCCCGAGGCTCGATGAGGCCGGTCCGAGAGCGGCCGAGCCGGGTTGAACGACCGCTCGAGAATCGGCATTCCGCGGAACGAATGAAGACGAGCGGAGCCGCGAACGCGCGCTCGCGCGCTCCGTCAATTACCGATCGCGTATCGCGCGGACAATGAATGAGGGGCTCGCTCGCTCCCGCGGCTTTCTCGGTGACGAACCATGACATATGCAGCGGCATATCGGCGACGACCACGAAGAGAGAGAGAGAGAGAGAGAGACGTCAAGGTCAACGGAAGAAGCGCGCGCCGAGCGCGCACGAGAGCGAGGATAGTCCAAGTGGCGCGCGCAGACAATACCGTAAACGAGAAAAATTGCAGTCGTGCGGAGGCGTGGGGCAAGGGGAAAGGGAGCGCAATTAATGCTGCGCGGATTCCCACGCGCGGGGAAATTGCGCTCTCTCGTTCCGTTCCGTTCCGTTCCGTTCCGTTCCCTGCGAGATTCAAGAATTCGCTTGTATGTTTCGTTGCCGTGCGTCACGTTGCTCGATAATTGACAGTTAAATGATCGTTCGCCCCTCTTCTCCCTCCTTTTTCTCTCAGCCGAGAACGGTTCGCGTTTTTGAGCGAAACGAAATGGGGGAAAAGGAGAGAGAGAGAGAGAGAGAGGGAGGAGCGTGGTGATTTCGTGTCTCTCTCGGCAGCTGCGCGAATCGCCGTCGCGTCTAAATGGCTCGCGAGAGAGAACGCTTAATGGATTTAACGATAATAACGCGGGAATGACTTGGAAAAATAACCGTTTCCGCGAGGATCCTCTCCGGCGCATCGGCGCGAGAGGGATTTCGCGCCACGCCACGTGTTGTGCATTACAGCTGCATTTCGCATGGCCGACGTGCAAGCACGCGTTGCTGCAACGCGCGCTTGCTCGCGGAGGAGCGGCAGGAGGGAGGGAAGGAGGGAGGGAGGGAGGGAGAGGGAACACCGCGAAATTCGAAATTGCGGCGTCATCGAGACGTCACACACAGGCGTGTAACATCGCTCGAGACAAATTCAATTAAGCTTCGCTCAAATCCGCCGCACGCCGTGAACCGTCACCGTCGAGCGGTTTCGTCACCCTCTCCTCCCCGGAACTTCGAACTCATTTAATTCCCAGCGTTTTTCTCTCGGCGGCATTTTACTCGTCGAATTTCACGGCGAGGTAATTCGTTCATTAGCGTCCCGCTTGATCGCGTCGAGCAGGGTCGATCGTCGACACGTCGCGCGAGCGACGCGAGTCACGGTTACCGTGGAATTTCCAGCGTGCGTTCAAAAATACTAATTTCTCTCCTCCATCTGCGCGAGATCGGGTGTCGCTGAATTTTTGAAATTCCGCGCGCCACGCCGCGCCGCGCCGTGTTGACGACCGAGACTGTCGTCGCGGACACTCGACGTACGCGACAAGAAACTCCAGCGGCGCGAAATTAGTCCGTCCGCGGACGACGGGCGACGCGGAAGAATGCGGGTGGTTGCAGGCAGGTTGCAACAGACGGGCTCATGTCCAGCGACGCGCGACGACGCTATCGTTATGCCACGAGCGAATTAATGAAGCGTGCGCACGGCGCTTCGCGCGGTCCCGAGGAATCTCTCTCTTCCTCTCTCTCTCTCTCTCTCCCTCCCTCCCTCCCTCCCTCTCTCCCTACCCTTCCTCTCTCTCTTTCTTGCTCGCGGAAGAAAGCTGACGCGCTGATTTCGCAGTCGTCCACGGACGGTTAGCAGTGGTCGAGCACCTCTCTCGTCAGCGGAATACTATGGGAATATAGCAGAACGGTGCCATTTGCCGCTCCCCGACGCGAGCGTTTCACACGTCCGCCGCCGCCTTTCCACTTAATCGCGGTCAATCATTGCATTAACAAAAAACAAAACGCGCGCGCGCGCGCGCGCATGAACTCGCGAGAGAGGCGCACGGCTCCGGCTGTGCGCTCGGAAGATTTACATTTTAAATGCCAAAACACATCCGCGCGCAGAACGGTGTAGGCCGGCTCTCCATAATGGAGAGAAGTGCGCGGAGAAGCGAGTTATGCGGCGGTATTGACGCGCTCATAAAGACGAGAATTGCGGCTCTCGCAGCTACGTAGAGAGAGGGAAGGAGAAGAGAGAGAGAGAGAGAGAGAAACAGTTGTTTACATTTGTAAATTGCAATATCGCAGTACGGTAAGACGACGGCGCGAAGGATCGTTTCCCTCTTCGTCTCGCCGTGCGAAAATTAATTTTAGGGTAGGTGGAAATACAGGTAAAAAATGTCCGAACATGGATAAGATTCAGGGTTAGAAAATTATGAGAATGGAATTACAAGAAGTTGGTGCAAGTTTCAAATTTGAAAAAAATAACGGAACAGAGAAGGGGGACCTCAGAGGGGAATAATTAATATCGGGAATGTTAATTGAAGAGTCGGGATTCGAGAGGTGAAAGATGGTTACCGTACAGCCCCCCCCCCGCCCCCCGCGTACGATGAAGATCTGGAAAGTAAATCCGGCACGCACGTTCCACCGTCGCGCGCAAAAAGTTGTATCCTCCCGCTAAGACTTAAATTATCATACTCAAGCATCAGCACGACGGCTCTTATTAGCCTGTCATTCTCGCTGGTTGTTCACTCTCTCGGAGCCTCCTCGGTATTTTTCTTCGCTCGAAGAAATACCCGAGACTTTGGACTCTCGTCCTGGCGGCGATCCTGCCAGGCGCGATCGCAAATTTTTTTGTAACATCGCGGTAAAACTCAAACATATCGCGACGCGAAATTCAATGCTAAACAGAAGCGAGAGCTTCTCTCTCTCTCTCTCTCACCCCCTCCTCCTCCCCTTCTCTCGCTCTCTACCAAGCGCGAACGGGGGGGGCAGATTTTCAAGAGGCCTCTCTCGCTCTGGGCGAGTCGCCGAACTTAAGGACCAGAGTGGACTAACGCGCAGCGTCCGACCAAATAGCCGCCCGTATAAATAGACGCCTGTCCTCGATTTCTCGATGAGCAAATGAACCGGACGCCGAGATACTTAATACCCGGCAGATGGTTAACACAGCACTTCGATTCAGTATTGATGAGCGCTTTAACCGCGTGAAAAAAAGTCGCGCTCATGCGAGCGGACCGCCGCCGCCGCCGCCGCCGCCGCCGCCGTCGTCGTCGGAGCGCGATTCTTGCGCGGGCTCCCTTGTGCGTTTTTCGTCATAATGCCGACTCTGTTCCGCCGCCACGCTCTGGAGAATCGCGCGCTTTTAGACACCTCCTCAATCGACGATTCAGCCCGGACGTTCCGTCGATTCTCACGGACTTTCTCACGCGCGAGGTTCCCCCCCCCCCTCCCCCGATGCTGCTCGTAACGGCCCCGCGACTCGCGCGAGACGCCGCCGTGCGACGGAGGCGATTAATAATTCGCTCGTCCCGCGACTTCGACTTGCGTGTCGACGCATCCGCGCGAGTTCCAATTGAAATCGGCTCGACTCCTCCGCGGCTTCTCGCTCCCTCGGGAAATGGCCGTGATTAATGGTCGAGGTTGATTCCACCTGAACGTGCGTGCGTGCCCAACTTCGCAACTAGTTCCGCTGATTTACGCAATAGCTTAGCGATGCACAATCGCATGACCACGACGACGACGACGACGACGAGGAGGTTACTAGCGAAGGGGGACTCGACCTCGGCTGCGAATCGAATAATTTTCCTCCGTAGAATCTCCTCGCGCCAGCGGCCGCCGAGTTATTTCATTACACGCCGCAGCTCCGAACGCAATCGCGCCTTTAAATTCTACCTGCCAGCGCCGCGGTGCGAGCGCTGCGAATATCTTACGTTCCCCTGAATCGCGCGTCTTCCTCCCCCGATGCCGCCGCCGCCGCCGCCGTCCTCCACCTCCCGCTCCGGCGGTGGAAAGAACCTGTTTATCGCGTTTCCGATTCTATGCGCGCGCTCGCGCGCGACTCCATCGACTCGCGCACTCACACGGTGTGTGTGTGTGCTGTACATTCGCGCTATCGTTTGAACCGAGTGAACTCTAAGGGCCGGAAAGCGATCGACCGAGGAACAATCGCGCGCGCCTCGTAAATCCCGCTTCTTATTGCGCGCCCCGACCGCATATCGACATCTCGAGCGAGAGAAAGAGTTCAAGGAGGCACTCGTTGTCGCGAGGGACACGTGTTGGGGCCGCTGTGAGTTAAAATCGTAACGCGCTGCCTGCCGGCGCGTTAATACTTTAATCCCGCGCGATGGTTACGGTATCGGGGGCAATTAAGCCGCCGTGAAAGTGGCGTAGACCGACGCGGGGGAGTCGGGGGAGGACGCTGTCACAGAACATGACTCGTCACGCGTTCTCTCTCTCTCTCTCTCTCTCTCTCTCTCCTCTCTTTTCACGATGATCTAATAACGTGTGACAGTCTAGTTTTATTGTCCTTGCGCGTTAACACGCGAAACCGCTGCCGGTCGCGAGGCTCCTCCGCGTTTTACGAGGGAGGGCCGTTGATCCGCCGCGATCAGCTTAGTCTTTCCGGAGGACTCTGGAGAGACACGGTCGAGTCGGCTGGAAGCAGATGTAATTTTTACGACATGAGCGCGCTCGGTGGCGACCGGGACACGTTGGTGACAGTTTCTCGCGCGCGGTAATTTTTTTCTTCAGCCTAACGGGAGGACAATATTGTGTGTGTGTGTGTGTGTGTGTGTTTGTTTGTCTATGTTTGTGGGTAACAGGAACCGTAATATTTCAACAGACTCACGCGGAGTCGCTGCTCTTTTTTTTATCGTCGAGGCGCTCTATGATCCAGAATTAATCTGGAATTCGAAATTAATTAACTTCCTCTTATGACGATCAAGAATTTCAAGAGAGACTAGCGACTGTTTAAACTCCGATAAACTCCGGATTTCATGGCACGTTGAATCAACGTGCTTCGTGTCGCGTGCGCCGCCGTGGAATTTTCCGTTTGGACGTTTCGGCTCTAAAGCGACATGCGATTATGGAACAGATTTACAGTTATAACGAGACACGTGTTGGTAAAGTTTGGCGTACAATACGACCATGTGGATGACCGTTGGGCGACAAGTCGCGTGCAATTGGTCCGGCAATTCGGAACGCGTCGGGAGAACTATAAAATAATTAAGTCGACGGTGTATTATTGCGCGCGGCTCGCAAAGAATGCGCGGTGCCGCGAGTCTAATGGAGCGTAACTCGCGTGACAGCGCGAATTAATTAAATGGGCGAACGGTTGCTCACCGGTGTTGCTTTCGTTTCTCAACATTGTGTCCCGTTACTTATGATTTAATGTAAGCGTTATTTAAATATATAAATATATATATATATATATAAATTATTAACAACATTAGTTGATTACATATATGTGTATATAATTCATACACACGATATGAATGATATACCGCGTCTTTGATCGCATTTATTTACCGCATTTATTTACCTGCATCCGAGAATTATCGACTCAGCGGCGAATCGTCAGATCGCAGAGGCTGCACAGCTCGCGAGCCTCGGAGAGAGAGCTGACTATCTGTTCCCGGGAGGGGAGAATGACTTTACTTCCCTCGCGCGCCGTCGTCGATTCGGCGCTTCGTCGCGAGACGAAAGTTCGCGAGCGACGCGCGCTCTTCGCGCTCTTTCTCTTGACGCGCGATTATCGCGCGGGTATGTGACAACAGGTTCGCATTATCTCGCGCCCACGTAATAACGACAGAAACAATGACGACGGTGCCGGTCGCCCGACGTCCGACGACGTAATACGCGTACCGCCGCGCGCAGATGATATCTGCCGAGCAATTATCTGCGCGAGATCGCTGCTCGATACGCATTAATTAAACGCAAATTGGACAATACGGAGACCTGTGGTGCGCTTTCGATGCGCATAACGAGGCGCGATCTTCCCCGGCGATGATTCGGCATCCTCGGTCGCGCCGCGGGATTCGGGCCGCGAGAAATCCTCCTCGAACCCGGTGAAACGCGAGGCGAAGCTCCTCTCTCACGCATCGAGCACGCTTCGATATATCCGAGTGCTCGAAGCCGCGATTTTACCTATCTCGATTAATATTCGACTTGACCTTGACTAATCTCGACGTATCAATTATCATTACCGTTAGCAGCGCGTTACCGTTACCCTCGCTGTGACTTACCGAGGCGGGAATTCGCCGGCCGCCGGGACGTTTTCACGCAAGCCGCGAAGAAACGCGAGGAGACGCGCGCTTCGGTCGCTCCCTTTTTCTAAATACGACCATCGGCGCGGGCGCGGGCGCGTGCTCTTAAATTAGCCGTACGATCGTTGGCACGACTGTGCTATTTATAGGCTTAATTAAAGACTCGCCAATTGCACAATCCGGCCGGGGGTATGTGCGCCGCACACGCTCGCGCGTCCGGATGGCTTCACGTCGTCGCGCGCGTAACCGCGAGCGCGATTAGTCGCGCCGCGCCGGTACGGACGCCCCGGTTCCGACGAACTTTTCTTTATTATAATTTATCGTATAATGCACACGTATCTTTCACGCACAAGACGATCGTCTCGCGTACACAACATTTCTCAGTCAGTGAGATATTTTTTTTATCTTCGGTTATCAATTGTTATCGCATGCCAATTTTCGCGATGAATTTTATACGTATTTTTGGCCCGAGACGATTTTTATTACGTGCACATTTTTACGTGGCAAATTTCTGCGCGGTGGCCTACATTTGTATTTTTATTTGTTTATATTTTATTCGTTATATTCATACTTTTGTCTCTTATTTTTCTTTCTTAAAGAAAAGGCAATTTTACACCGACGTGACCGAGCGAGTCTCGGTCAACGATATCGCGCGCGGAGAAGCCGCGGATCCCTCAATCGGCGCCATATCGTGTTTGCGGTGCGGCAGGCACACGTGTTGAAGAAGAAGAAAGAGAAGAAGAAGAAGTACAACAGCAGAGAGCAGCAGCAGCAGCAATAGCGACGTGCACGATAGGGCTTCGCTCACGCACGCACGCACGCACGCACGCACGCACGCACTTCTTCGTAAATCAACGGCAATTGATACGTCGATTACGGTGGCGGACCCTCGCATTAGCGCGGCGAGATGAGAACGCGCGGTTCTCCTTTGAAAACAATTATTATGTTGTAAAAGGGACGCGACCGTCGCTTTCGCTGTGCTTCATTCACAACGCGTTTCTCGTTATCGCACCCCCCCCCCTCCCTCCCGTTGTCCCATATCCGTACGAGCGCGAAACGTCACTTTTTACGTCACGTTCCACAGCTTCTTAAATGTTGCTCTCTCGCTTCATCGGTCGTAAACGACGTACTCCGACAGTCTGGACCGGACTTGTTTACCATCACGGTCGACCTAGTTAAGCTCTCAAAACCCTTTGAGACCGATCTTCATAGCCGGATCTTATATTCAAGATCGTCTTAAGCTTGATCTTAATACGCTACACGTGACCGTATTCGTAGCATTTTCAAATGAACTCGAGGCCACGCAATAATGCCCCATAATAATAAAGCGAGACAGTGATAATACTGGAAAACTTGAGTATTACAGAATATCGCATTGAATAGTTATGGTAATCGTGAACGCAAAAGTCATGCGAGATTTCATCTTTGCCTCGCGAATATCGCAACGTCTCTCTCGACGATCTTCGCGGACACGCGCTACGCGCTTGTCGTTGACGACACGTCGCGAGGTTTTGTGTGTTCCTCGACGATGCAATGAGGGACCGCGGGGCCTGAACGGCACGCACGTGCGTGCCTTCACGGCCACGTGGATCACGCGTTTGCGTGCGAGAGCCTTCGGCAAGAGGCCGGGAATGCGCGCGCGTTTGCATTCGATGACGCGCCTGCCGCGCGCGCGCGTTGACCCACGTTCGACGACGATTCGCCGTGCGTCGGCCATCGGGCCCCTCGCGCAGGCTCTTACACGCGATTTTCTTGCCCACGGCAAGAAAAGGCACGACCGCATTGAGATTGCACCGCGGCGGACTCAGGAACCCGTCCGTTTCGCACTCGAGCGACGGCGACTCGACGGATGCAAAAACGGTCTCCTCGCGCGTTCTCCACGGCGGGACAGGATGGGGTTGAATCGCGCACGCCGACAGACGCCCTGTTAACATCAACTTTCGTTTCTCTCGCACGAGCGTAGTCGCGCGTAGAACGCTGGGCCTGAGGCCCAGCCTCGGGCCCAAATAAATAAACGTATTTAGGTCGGTATTCACGGTCGGATTTTACGTCCAACATCGTCTTAATCTCATCGTCAGACACCGCACGGGTTCGTCGGCTACGAGACGAAAATCTATAACTCGAAGGTCACCTTGAGACGAGATCTTAAATTCGTAAAATTCGACTATAAAAGCGTCGGCTTTAAAGCGCGAAGACGCTAAGCGTCTCTGCGCCGGCGCCATGTTCTGGCCGCGTGTCGGACACTCAAGGCAAAATCGGCCGTTCGAGGCTGCTCTTATTCGCATCGAGCAATTTTCTTCGTACGCCGTTCGAATTCTAGACGCTCGATTTTTGTTCGCCAGCGTCTAAAATTTAGAAGACGCCTAACGTCGCTGCAGCGAAGTTGGACAAGGTTCGACTTTAACGCCCCGCGTCTTCAACATTTTAGACGCTGGCGAGTAAAAACCGAACGTCTGGAAGAAGTTTTTACCAGCGAACACGCTGGTGAATTAAGACGCTCAAGAATTAAGATTGCTCAAGGTAAATAAATAAAAAGTGCCCTCGAATCGCCCTTTAGCGTCCGGAACATGGCGCCGGACGCAGAGACGCTCAGCGTCGCGCCGGAGAAAGGTCTCCTTGCGTCGAGTCTACGCGGCGGCGCCGGCGCCGTATCGCGATCAATCGTAGCGAATAATTAAAACGACGCGATCGAAACAATCGCCAGCCGTGAGCGGGAATAATTAATCCGCCATATGTCGAGAAACTAGATTCAACGCGTCTCGCGCTTTCTCGGCTATCGAATGATACGCCAGTCTTCGCCGGCCGCGGCTCTTGCTTCGTCGTCGTCGCCGCCGCCGCCGCCGCCGCCGCTGCTGCTTGTAACAGGATATACGACGGTAATATCGCGAACGTAACGCGCTCGAGCAAGAGGAAATACAAATGCTCCGATATCTCATGCGCTCGTACGAAAAGAGCTGTAACGAAAAGAGCGACGGTGCCGCGAGTGCGCGCTGCGCGCCAGATACATTTAATAGCCCCGCGCTCTCTCCCTCTTGCCTGCCCTCCTCTCCACCTCCGTGTCCTTTTCTCTTTCTCCTTCTTCTTCTGAAGCGAATATCGCAGGGAACGCATCGCGTCGCGTCGCGCTTTACGGCGCCGGGGATTGCTAATAATATCGGCGCGGTTAATAGCGCTAAGACACGTGGAGGTGATATTACGTGCCTTTCCGTTTCGTTCGATTATTCCCACGAACGTGACGGCGCGCGAAAAGCGGCTGGCTGAATAAATTCACTTCAGCCGTTTAATTCTCGGTAACGAGCTGAGCGAGAGACAGAGAGAGAGAGAGAGAGAGAGAGAGAGAGAGAGAGAGAGCAAGGGAGAGAAAAAGAAGGCGGAGGGGAGAGACTTGCGGATCTTACAGCAACGCAACGCGTGTTGCTCCACCTCGCTCTCTCCCCTTGCCGCCACGCATACTGCGTCTCTCCATAAAAGTCATTAAAATATTAATAATCGCAGCAACAGCAAAGTCGAGCGGCGCGACTTCTAGGAAGAGAGGCGGCAGACCAGCTACGAAACGCCGGCCGGCATCGCCGGTCGGTCTCGCTATAACGGTCGGGCCGCTCATAAATTAAGGAAAAGCAACGTTCGCCGAACGAATAATCGGCGATCGTAATCGCCGTGGAATAACACGGCAATAAAGTCACAGCCAGGGGCAACGGCACGAAAAATCTCCAACGAAGATCACCGGCGCAGATCGCATCGGTGCAGGTTGTCGGATCGTGTCCCCCGAGCCGCGGGATTCGGAAACGAAGAGAGGAACGCCTCTCTCTTTCTCTCTCTCTCTCTCTCCCTCTCCCTCTCCCTCCTCGCGACCGCGCGCCGGCCTCTCGCCCTGCCGACAGGGCGCTCCTAGGAGTTCTTCGGATCGTTAACTCCGGAGCAGGCGCAGGCTGCTGATTCGCGTCGTAGTATTTCGACACGTGAGTCCTTCGATTTACACGCACATGGGAAATTTACGGGGAGATTTCACGAACCTGCGTCCTGCGGGCGTGCGCGATCGTGCGCGACGGCGCACGCGGGACGTTGAAGCGCGGTCGTTGAAGGATTTCTCGATAAATACTCTTTTGTCCCGACCTGTATATATATCAATATATATATATATATCCTTGTCCTTCCCCGCGCTCTTGTAACTTAATCCTAATCGTCGTTGCAGGAATTATCACGGGACACTTGCCGAAAGTATTACCTCGCGTCGATCGCGACTCGTTATGAAATTTTCGAGCGACGTCGTCACGAGGACGATATCTCGGTTTTATGTTGATAAACTGCCTGCAGATAATTATAATAATAATTTATTAACGGAAAGGATCCTTTTTGTTAGAAAATTAAAGGAGATAGAATTAAGAGTGCCGCGCGAGGAATTAAAGGATAAGAATTATATCCTCCCTCTCTCTCTCTCTCTCTCTCTCTCTTTCTCTCGCTCTCGCTCTCTCCTCATGACAGTGTCATTACGTGCCGAGCGAGCGACGCACGCACCGCAATGCGGAGTACGTGTGTCAGTATGTTGTTTACAACTTCCGCTCGTTAATTAGAATATTGCGCCGGCTATTGAGACATTTAATCAGGTTCTCGTCGGCATCGCGTTAATTAACACCCGTCTCTCCGAGCGAATCATATCTGCGCAAGTGCCAGTGTCAGTGTCAGTGTCAGTGTTATTAGTACCTGAAGTGTCACAACAGAACAGCAGGATGCTGGATCATAAAGTCGGAGTACGGACAGCGATACATCATATATATTCCAAGTACGTCACACAAATCATTTATCATGTAGGACGTTCGCAATTTTAATGGACGCGTAACGAACTCATGGGACGATATTTATAGCGCCTTGTTGAATTTTTTATTTCTGTTATATTTATCTTATGTTTCGTTGTTAAGAATGTTATAAAAATAATCGTAGCTTCACGAGTATTTAGTTACTCGTCAGTTTTTACTCGCTTCGTATAAAGATGATTGCTGATTGCCCGTGAATATAAATCCGTAATTAGTAAGATTATCGGCCCGAAAATTGCGATTAATTAGCGACTGCGAATATCTTCGTATCATGAGGCAACAGTGTCATATCTTGAGATTTGCCATCGACCTTTCAGATTCGACAAGATGGATTAATGTAGAATCCAAATTCCAACTCGGGATATGTTACGACTTTGTCAACGTTCAGCATGGCGCATACCGGCGATATCGACAGAGTGCGAGGAACGGGCTTTCGTGGATAAGTGCGGGGGGGGGGGAGGGTGAAAATAAAAGTTCCATAGTTCTCGTAATGGAGGAAATAAGTGCAACACGCTCCCCGGACAATCGCGAGGAATTTTTCCGAGAGCTGCGCACATCGTGGAAGCCTCACGAGGGTGCTTGCACGTGAAAACACAAGTGCGAGCGTGGCGATTACGCGTATACGCTTACGCACAGGCGCATACGTTCGCGGCGTTATGCGACTGCTCGGTTTGTAGTAGGCACACCTCAAGATGATCGATCAGATCTCGGGAGAGTCGTGGGTGCATGGCGGCGCGGCAACGCTCGCGCCAGGTCGACGGATAGTCGAGCGTTATCTGCCCGAGGATGATTCACGGCTACTAGATTATTGATAGTAACAGGAAGTTTGTAGAACGACACAGGAAAGCGGGACTCCTCGCTGGTGAAAATGCCAGCAAAGACACGCCGCTCTCACCGCTCGCTACGATTCATCACTCGTCGCTATTATTAATCTTCGGCATAATTTATCCGCGTGAAAATTGCGGATCCAGCAGGAACGCGCGCGTACGCTCGCTCGTTATCGTCGAGCAGGGACAAATAATGCTTAGATAAGAATCTCTGGCGCCATGTTCTCTCCCGCTGCACCCTGCCTGTGCACGTGCGTGGAGTTCGCGCGTAAATACACGAGTGCAAAAATGGGAATCGAATTGCAGTTGATCTGCAAGGGACCCGATCGACACGTAAGAATATTTATTCTTGTATTCGTGAGTATTTGTTAATAAACGAAATTTTTCGACTCTTCATATGTATATATAAATATATATCAAAGATTTTCATTCTTGCACATTTATTCGGTTCGTCGCAAAATATTATCAAGAAACAAGCACGATTTTTCAATAATCTGACCCTCCAGTCCCCTTAAGGAGATTATTATCTGCCGGGGATCAGAAACAACTTGAATTTATCATTGAGAACTGACGGAAAGAAACTATCTCTCCTATCGGATACGTTCTGGAATTCACCCAGATACAGGGCAAGCCTGCCTCCCTGTACACGAGCGGACAATCGTGGCGCATTGCGGAGATAGGAAAGACAAACAGACACGTGTCTACGTGACGTCGATGATGCTTCAGACTGGGAGATAAAAGCGAGAAAGAAACACGAGTCGAACGGTGAGCTCTCTCTCTCTCTCTCTCTCTCTCTCGCTCTCTCACGTCCGAGACGAAATTCGTCCCGTCGTACATCGCGTTGCACCTACACTGGGAACGCGCGTTTGTAAGAGCACCGGCGACGGCGACGCCGACGGCCGTCACATACGAGCAGCCTCGGTTTATAATTCCGTGCCTAAATTTACGCACGTCGCTCTGAGATCGTGTGCACGCAGCCTTACGGGATCCTCTTATATATCCGGGATTCTGAATAAGCCGTCCGCGTAGCGCAAGTACGGCCGCCGCTTACGTAGTTTGAACGAGTGCCAGGGTGCTTCCGGCGAGTCTCTCTCTCTCTCTCTCTTTCTCTCTCTCTCTCTCTCCCTCTCTCTCTCTCTCTCTCTCTTCCTCTCATTTCCCCGAACGCTCGCGGCGAAGGCGCGGAAAGACGCGCTCGCGATGGCATTTTCGCAAAGACGTTCCTCGCGGAATCGCGACGAACTCGCGTTCGTGGAAACGAGCGAGTTTCGACAACGCAACGTCGAAGTCGCATTTTTCGCATCGCGTCGAGCGAAAAACAATCGGACGATTCGACGCGCGCGGAGGCGAGGGGAGAGGGCGGATAATCGCGCGCGAGCACGCGGCCACGTTTTCTATTGACTCGTCGTAACTGCCGCGTAACGTTACCGAACTAATCGCGACCTCCGCGAATTAACGAGCGTTGACAGGGCGGCTTGAAGCGTCGGCGTTGTCCGCCATTGTGAGCGGTTACACGGCTCGTCTTCCGATTACTCGGCGTTTCATTACGGGCCGTCGCTCGCGAATGAATCGGAGCAGATGCATCACTGTCTCGCGGCGATTAGTCACTATTACCGGTTTCGATGAGAAACCATCGCGGCTCTCCTGGACGGACTCGAGCATCCGCGCCGTCTCGGCGGGAAGGCTCTTTGCCGGGACGGGCTCGACGAATCTTGGACGACGTGAAGGGCGAGAAACGAACGATAAAATGAATCCCCGTAGACGTCGCGCGGATGATCGTTCGGGATTTGTGGATTTGTCGCGCGGTTGTACCTCGCCATTTCGTCGCTCGGGTGCCGCCGAAAACGACGGACGTCTGTATGAGTCACACCGGCCTGCTGCTGCCGGTGGCGGCTGCCCGGTTGCATTTCTGCTGCTCGGATTTATCCGAGTTTATATAGGGTGTCCTGAGTTATATAGAGTCGCGCTGAGTTTATTTACCGAACGACAGCAAGCAAGCAAGCAAGCAAGCAAGCGTTGTAAAACCGTCCCCCGGAGTGCCGCGCGTTTTCCTGCCGTTTTCTTGAATTTCAAGCGCGTATGCGGTGGCCTCTGCGATGACGGAAAAAGGAGAGAAGCGAAATTTGGAGGATACGAATGGAACAAACGGACCCGCTGACGTTTCCCAAAAGAATATCGCAGCGTGCAATAAATCTTACAGATTCTTCGATATCGATGGTTCTACTGACTGACAAAGGGATTAAATTTATATGAATTTCCTTAAATTCCTATAAGCCCGGACGAGTCCCGGATGAGGATTCAACTCAGACACCAGAAACTTACTCAGAGAAGCTCGTATAAATTCTTTCATCCTCGCGAAATGTAGGATCAATCCTTGCTTGATCCACGGACATTTTACGCGCGGGACGTCATACAGTATCCTTCCGCGCTATAATAATAAATCCCTTAATTCACCCCTTAACGTGTTCGTGTAACTTTCGTGCTACGTACAATGTTAATTCACCATCAGGATCCACGTTAGTCATCCTTGGTGTTGATTTTTTCAATTCGTCCGATCGATAGTGGCTTTATCTCTCAACAGGAATCCTTTGATTCTCGAATCTCCTCGGTGCGAAATACCGCCGTCGCGATCGTTATAGGTACGTCCGTCTGCCCGCCATCGCCGATTTTGCGTCGCAACGAAAGCGCAACCCCACTAGAGAAAGAGAGAGAGAGAGAGAGAGAGAGGGGGGAGACAAAGAGAGAAAGAGACCGTTTGTGCCGGTCGCGTTTGTCCCGTCTCCTCCTCCTTCGCGCCGTTACATAAAATGACATCAGGAAACTACTCTCCTCTCTGCCTCCTTCATGCATTATGTATGGCCGAGCGAGTCCTTTGCAACTAATAGCTAATCCCCGGCGTACGAGGCGCCTTTCCATTCGAGCGCGCTTCGTGACGAGGAACTGTATCTTCCACGATTTAATCTGGCCGGCGAATCTTTCCGCGCGAACAGTCGCTTTCGATCTACGCGAGCATGCAAAACGCCGCGCGCGAGATTTTTCCCGCGACTCGGGCGAATCTGCCGCGCGCGTGCGATCGCTCGCGGGAACAAACGTTTAAAATAACCGTAGCCACGGAGAACGGGTCGGGAACTCCTCGCGCGCGAGATGGCTCTTCGAGGGGTAGACAGAGGAGAGAAAGAGAGAGAGCGAACGAGCGAGCGAGCGAGCGAGCAAGTGTTTTCTCCCCGAGGAGAGGAATATAGATGAAATCGCGGCTGAAATAAATGTGTGCGGCTCCATAATGATCCCAGATACGGAATCTCCAATAACTGTATATTATTTCCTTTGTTAAAACGTCCCGCGATAAGTGTAATAGTATAATGATCGCTTATTTGTATAGAAGGAGGACTTTTCTCTCTCTCTCTCTCTCTCTCTCTCTCTCTCTCTCTCTCTCTCTCTCTCTCTCTTTCCCCCCTCCTCGAGGGGGTAGGTAGGTTCCGTTATTCGGAGATTAACGTGCACACGAGCGCTCACGTGCTGGACAGGCCCGGATTCGTGCTTGCGCTTTAATTCAGTTTTCAATCGAGAACGTCACTGTCACAGGGTGTTGGGCGCACTTTGCGAGAGTGTGCGTGCATGCGTGCGTGCGTGCGTACGCATCGGATTCCTCAGCTCTCGCGCCCACGCTCGCGCAAAATAGAATAGCGAGAGGAGGGAGACAGCCGCGTGAAACGGCGACAGAGATTGGACTTGTCCCTGTTTTTTGGAACGCTCGTCGTCAGAAATAGAATAGGTCCAGCAGCGCTAGATCGTGCTCTCTCTCTCTCTCTCTCTCTCTCTCCCTCTCTCTCTCTCTCTCTCTCTCTCTCTCTCTCTCTCTCTCTCTCTCTCAGAGGCTGCGACCACTCCGCTGACCGCGCCACGAGATCGTGAGGAGAGCCACACGCGCGCCGCCCCCGCAACCCCCGTGGCCGCCGTCATTGCGAGTGGAAGCCGTCGCAGATATTTTATCGTGACGCGCGGTAATAATTTATTGAGCGCGCGATTGTAGCAGACTGTATGTGATCTCGCCGGCGCGGCGCGGACTTTGCTCGGGACGAGTTCCGAAGTCCCGTAGACAATCTCGTCCGCAACAATGTCCCGATGACGACGGGGAGGTTCGCGGCGATGCGAATTCTCGCACACGTCACTTCCGAGCAGAGTTGCCAGAATTTGCTTGAATTTCAGCTGGATAGTTTAGATTCTACCTAGACGGCCCAGGAAATATTAAAAATATTCCGATCGTTAGAAATTATCGTTATCATTTTATCATTGTCGTTATTATTGTTATTATTATTATTATTATTATTATATCATTGTTGTTATTGATATGGTTGGGTGATCTTTTTCGAAAACCACTCACGCTTTATTGCCGTGAGAAATGAATGTCCTTAAATGGCTGTTCACCGGCAGAGAAATTTAACACGGGAAAACAACGTTGTATATTGCTGATAAAAAATATTACATTATTCTCTCAAATAATTCTACATACATACGTATGTCATACATCCGTTTGCCCGATAACCGAATAATCCAATCGTTTTTGCGGTTAAACATTTTAAAATAAAAGAAAGAGCAATTATTAGTATTGTAATAGGTGTAGAGTAAATTCGATTAGGACAAATACTCATTTGTTATCATATAAATATACAATCACGGTGATAAATCTGTGAAAGTAGTAAAACGCGAGATAACATTGTCCGATACATACTTTGGACGTTAAATTTATAGTAATTGTGAGTGGTTTTCGTCGAAAGTTTGTTCTTGCTGTTATATATGAAATAATATTTTCCTCATATTCATTGGCGTATTTTTTTTAGAAGAAACATTCTCGCAAACATCCACGCTCCCACCTTTCGTTCTTTTCGGAAACTTGTCGAAATTTTTCAAATCTCTGGCAACCCTACTCGCACCGGCGCGGCGAGATCGTTCCGCCGTCCTGGCGAAAACGCCTCCTCACGAAACACCATTAGATAGTCACGCCACCGTGACTTTCGCGCTTGAGTCAACGTGAAACACTTCCGTTTGACGAGGACCACTCCGGTCCGCCGAAATGCATGCGTGCTGATTCACCTTACCGCGTATACCACGCAGGTATCCCCACCCTCTCTCGGACGCGCCTTGCAGCTCACGAAGATATATCGGGTGTGCGCGGCGGACTTCAACGAGCCTTATGTAATCCGAGAACCGTGGCTGTTTCTCCGTCGTCGCAAAAATTTCAAGCGCGAGAATGAATAAGCACGCAGATATTTCGGTGCTCTACAATCGAGTATTGCCAAGTGTTCTCGCGCTCCCTCTTCCTCGAGAAGTTTCATCGTCGTTGAGACCGAAAGGAATTCTCCTCTCTCTCTCTCTCTCTCTCTCTCTCTCTCTCTTCCTCCCGAAGGTCGAAGGGACGCTCGTCCTCGCATGCGCTTTTGACTTCTCCGGGCCTTTCGATCGCGAAAGGGACTCGGAGCGGCGCGCTGAGAAGCGAGGCAGCTTCGAGTCGCTCAAGGCTACGCGCAACAATGCATCCAGCCGGCTTGGAAACCGTAGAGGAACCGTAATGACATTAACACTGTTCATCGTATGTCAGTATGTCGGCACCTAATCTAATGACACAGATTTGGCGGACAATTCAGACTCACACACGGCCGATGCGAATCGCTTCGCGCGTGATCGCCTGACACGCTCTTGCGTGAGTTTCAGCCGAGTGTAGGTAAAAATAGACGACGAAAGCTACGTACGGTAGCAGAGATGTATAATTATCTTCCGCGCGGGAATCGTAGGAAATGAACGACCGTGCTCGGATAAGATAATCCGCGATAGACGCGATAGCGTCGACCTCGTCCGCTCGACGCCACTTCCTTTCTTTTTATTTCTCCCGCCGAACGCATCGCGTATATAAGTTGATAGGCAAATAATCATATTACTTGCCTATCGATCTATCGTAATTCTGGAAGCGACGCTTCCTTGTCCCGCTTGTCGTCGCGGCTCTGGCAGCGTTTGCGGGAAAATAAGCCGCGCGGCCGTGGCGGCTCACGAAAATCCCGACTTATCTCCTACATTGCTCCTCAGGCCAGCATTGCGAAAGGATACGGACCACGTGGCCGGCTTATGGCGCCAACATGTGTGCGCCTCGGTGGTACTTTTATAAAAAGATCACGGCGTTTCGCGCCAGCGCTCGGCTCGAGCGCGCAGAAATTTCCAGAGAGGAGAGCGGCTCGGCTGGGCGTGCTCTGTAACGCGTTCTCTCGTCGACGCGCGCTCGCGCTCGCGCAAGACCTCTCTCGTTAAACGCCATTAAAGGCGAGAGCTAACAGTTCGTTCATTAATAGACGACAATAAACCGCGCTCATTATCGCTCGATCGCATTATCGCCGATATTTTATTCGCCGTCGTTCAAACGTCGCGCTGACGACACGCGAAAAAGATGCGCGATCGCGCCCGTATGATATACAGGGTGTCCGTCCATTATATTCAATCATCATTCGCGTACGGATAAGACGGCTAGAGATGAGTAGAAAAGTTCTCCACCAATTCCCGAGCAAAAATTCTGGGTTATCTGGGTGGTGGGAAACGATTGACGAATAATAACGTAACGATCAAAATAATTTCTGATTTGAATTTTGTTAATTGTTACCCGTATATATGCGCGGACTGTCCGAGTGAAAATCTAGACTAGACTCGCGCGAATGGCTGACTACGCGATGATCGTCTCTCAGCAGTATCGGATGAAAGCCGCGGAGAGCCGGAGAAAAGATACGAGCGGCGTGTGTAAACAATTATTATTTGTCGTAGCATCCGATACTGATCGTTGCTAAGAGACAATCGTGCGGTCAGTCTTATTCTTTTTCTTTACGGCGCGCACTGATCGGCCAATCTTCTTTCATTAATACCTCGAGAGATTTTGTGTGGCTGTTCAAAAAATGGTAGAGGGCTTTCTCGTTCGTTTCGAGCCGTTTTATCCACACACACACACACACACACACGAGTTTTGACGCGTACGTGACGGACACCCTGTATATATATATATATATATATAGTGTGTACATACATGCAGGTATACGTACGTTCTAATAACGGCGCAATCGTAGCGCGTGTGACTCACCGGTCAAATATAGAATACTAGGACTAGCGCTCGGAAGTCGGCTTGGAAATCGTTTTTTAAGCTGACGAATTTCCTCACACGCCGCGAAATCGGGCGAGACGACGAAGACGACGGCAAACTCGAGTCGGCTCCACTCTCGCGAGTCGTCGAAAAGCGTGGTCTCGCTTTCATCGAGTTCTCGCTTTTTTCCTCTCGACTCTTTAGCGCGAAACTCTCGACCAACAGAGCCGCGACGCCGAAACGACGCCGCTCTGCCCCTTGGCGCTTTTCTCGGATTTTCTATTAATTTTTCTCAGCGGCCGACGCGTAAAAGATGAATAGACTCGAAGTAAACGAGGCCGGATTACGGCGGAATCGTCGGTGTGTTTTCACGAATGACCCATGCGATGCAGAGATAGCGACGCGTATGCTAATGACGAGAGCGAGATTAGCGGTTTCCTCACGTATGACGTCACGGGATGTAGATATGATGCGTCATGGGATGCGTGCTGGCGTGCTGACTTCTTGAATTTCTTGGCCGAACCGAGGGCAGAGAGATCGGTTGAATTTGAAAACGCGACAACGCGCTTCGCTCGAGGAAAACGGAATTTCTGCTTCCTAAGAGAGGAACGAAAATCGACAAGATGCGAAAATTTGATTCTCTTAATCTCCCTAACACTGGGTAAGCGTTCAGGAACGTAGCTTTATCGCGACTGCGCTCGTACGACAATAGGTTCTAACGACTTATCCGCTGATAATAGATAATAGATCAAGACACCTTATCCGCATCGCGGCCAAAAATGGGCGAGCCAAAACGAAGCCATGAAGAGCTTTCTGAAACTCGAAAATATCCTTACGCCTGCTACGCCGGAGCGCGCTGGCGCGATGAATCAGAAATTCGTGCTCACGTCTGTTTTGTCGAGCGCATTCGCCGTTAAGTCACGTACGTGGCGAACGTGTCGTGCCTCTCGTCGCGAAATCTATTGAAAAATTGATCCGGGTAGGCTCTCACAGTGTCGTGTCGAGAAAACGCTGTCGGCGCGCGCGCGCGGTCCCCGTGAAGAATTTACCCGACACTTTCTTCCCGTTGTCCTTCACCGGGCTCCCCCGCGGCTTGTCCTTTTGCCCTGGAAACTTCCGCGCCTCGTGGGCTGTTCAGTGATCCTCTCGGCCGCGAGAAAAGAAAAGAAAAGACAACGGTCACGATCTAAACCGGCGGTGTCGAGTCTCACCTTTTCCCTCTCCTTTTCCCTTCGCTTCGGGATTATCCGCCTGCTTGATTTGCTTTCCGGCTCGCTATCGCGGATCTATCGTGGATTCCTTACCGACGCGTCGTAAGATTTCTAGTCCGCTTCTTCCGAAGTGGCGAAGAACGCCACCCACCGACTGTGTGTGTGTATGTGTGACCCGAGTATTTCCGGAATATTCACGTCACCAAATTAAGTGTTTCTTCAAGCCGCGAGAGCCTAAAAAATTCCAGAGCCTACGCCATGTCCCGTGACTTTTCCACGTTCCTCTCGCTGCGCGAGCGGAGCGCAGCGGAGAGTCGCGAGTCACGGCGGCGTGTGTCACCCGCTCACTTTCTCTGCCTTCGGCGTCCGTCTTTCGCGGCGCATTTCCCTTTTCCTCGTCCGTCGAGGAGACCATTACACGCGCCCGCCGCGGCTCGACTCACGCTGTCAATTCCGCGAGCACGGAATTTGGCGACCGCGGGACGGAAAGAGAAAGAGGGGGAATATTTTTATCCCGCGCTCATTCCAGAGCGCGGAATTTATTGGCACTCGCGAATATTTGTTAGTGGCATGTGGCGCGGGACCGCGGCAGACGTTTATTGTCTCTCATCGGCTACCCTCCACCCTCGCCCCCTAGGCCGGTCCGACGCGTGGTGTTGTCGCGACGGAAATAGCGCGCGGCAAAACGCGCCCATTTTTCACCGATACGCACCGATACGCAACGTGTCGGTCGCGCGACGATTTTAGACAGCTGGAAAACTCGCGTCGCAGAGACGAGGGCGATAAACCAGTCACGCGAGTTATCGCGCGATAACCGCGCGCCCATTGTCTGCGACGGCGGCGGACGAGGGCTTCGGAAAAATAACCGGTGCTTTCGAGATTCGCGAGCCGCCAATCAGGTCCAACAACCACTGGAGAGCCGCGTGACAGAGACGCGTTTTTTTACGCGATAATTACGAGCGAGCGGCGTCGTACGCGCTTACAGTCATCCCTGTCGGACGTGCAGTCGAAACGCGGCCCCGGGAGAGCAGGTGATCAACGCTTCCGCGGCAAATCACACACGGAGGAGGAAAGCGGCGCGGCTGTTCCCGGCGAACGGGAAAACAGTAAGAACCGTGTGTAAGCGCGGACGTAACGAGTCTAGTAATTAATCGCGAGCCTCTTCCGTTACGTCGCCGCCGCCTCCGACGACGACGACTTCTCCGACTTCACATCGCAGAGCGAGGAAAAGCCTCTTTCGGGAATTTATTGAGATCATTGAAAGAATTATCGCAAAAATTTGTCAAACAAAAAAAATATTATTAATTACTAAATTAATTATAATTGTCAATTATTACGCTTATTAAAAGAATTCTTGTAAGAATTTATCAAACGAAAGAGATTAACTTATCGCGTAACTGTCGGGCGTATTGGAAAACATCATTAAAAAGGGATATCCAAATTACTTTCTTATGTACCTTTTATGCGTTTTTAATTAAGAAGAACCAGTCCAGATAATTATTATATAGCGCGTATTTTCCGCGTTTCTCCGTAAACTTTCCACGGAGAATTGAAATCGGGACGGAACAAAAATCGCATGCCGCACATCGGAGAGTCATCGTCGGCGAGATTCCATCGAGAGGACGTAATAATAGAAACATGTTTGGCCCACTGCCTCACGTACCTTTCTTTCGAAATGTTATTTTCCACTTGGACGACATGCGGCCCACCGCTTAAATCACGCGCTCCTCTCTGTGACACACTCGTGTGTTTGCTCAACGATTTTTCAGTTTACTCGCGCGCTGCGTCGGACAGAAGGTGCATCACTCGCTGGTAGCTTATCAAACGTAACCGCCAACACCCGTGCCGTCCGCGGACTGATCATAATACGCGTTATTGTGCTCGCGCACGGCCGTTATCTCGCCGCATTTCCTATGGTTTTACTTTGCGCGATATATTGCACAAGAGACATTTCAGCGAGAGTCGGACGCGCGCGCGCGGTTAACCCACTTTCCTGCGGCAAGAGCGAAATTGGCGAAATCCTATTGCATATTTTGAATATGCATAAGGACCGCGCGCGTATCGGGATCGCCGTTGCACGAAGGCGCGAATTAGAAGGGAAGTCCGCCGCCGGTCGAGGCGAAGTACCGACGATATACGATCGGTCAGCGAGCTCCCAAAGAGTGCCACCTAAAGTCCTCACCCGCGCACTCAACCGCGCAAACGCGCGTAAAAAAAAAAAGAAACAGAAAAAAGAAAATACAACACGCGTGTAAAGTCCGTCGCACAGGTCACACACACACACACACACAAGCGATCGCGCGTCTCAGACGAGGGAGAGAGAGAGAGAGAGAGAGAGATTAATCGAGCTCGGACGTCGCAGGGGCATCGGGCTCGCGTTCTCGCGAGTCTCGTGGAATGCGTCCGTCAGTGGACGGCCCTTTTGGACCATACGTTCATACAGCGATAATCTTGCGGCAAGATAGTCCAACTTCCTCGCGCTAGATTACGTATCGTCGGGACGGCCCTTGCCAGGGCCGAGAATCTCACGTTCGCCCCGCGCGGAGATTCCTCGGATTTTTCCAGATTTTTCCGCTCGACGCTCGATCGAGCTCGCTCGCGAGAGCGAGGAAACGCGCGAGAAAAAGAGAAAAAGAGGAAAGCTTGCGTTATCTGGTCCTTTCTCCCGCCTCTCTCTCTCTCTCTCTCTCTCTTTTTCTCATGAAGTACTTCCCCTCTCTCCCCCCCTCCCCCCTCCGCCCTCGTCTCAAGCCGGTGCTATGTGCGTGATGCACCGCGCGGCTGCGGTCATCGTTGTTAAGTCTTTTTATCAGCCGGGGTCACACACACACACACACACACACACACACACATACATACACACGGGCTTCCTCGCGCTTTATTTTCGCGCCGATGACTCACGGTGAGTTCGTTACGCTCCTCGCGAGAACGCCGCGTTTTTCTGCCACGGGCCGAGCGTAGCGAGAAATCGGCGCTCGCATCTCGTGCGTGCGCTCGAATGCATCGATTCATGCTGGATCAGGGGCGTAGCGGCGTGACCGGGACACGGGCGATCGGTTTCAGCGTCCAAAGACAATGTCTCTTTTCGAGGGCGCGACGACTCTCCGCAAGGACCCAATTTGCGTTAGCGGCCGAACGGCGCGGAGTATATCGCGAGACTTGTAATTAGTAGTAGCTTTTTATCCCCGAGGAGAGCGGGAGACTCTCAAGTACCCCAGCGAGACCGCCACGGTACATTAAGCGCGGCGGAATCGGCTGATTCTCAAAGGATGAAATTTTCAAGTTTTACATCGGCTGCATCCACACGTTATCGACCTTATCGGTCTGATTCTCTATTCCCTCTCTCCCTCTCTTTCTCTCTGTGCGTCTGCCTCTGTCGTTGATTCGCCGCGCGTCGTACATCAACGAAACGTCACTCTTAAGCAACAGCGCTCGCGCGAGAATTAGCATTATAATGCGATATCCCTCGTGCCTCTTACATGTCCATCCGCGAAGGCCATTGTATGCGACAGCGTGCGACGCGTATTGTCTACAATGAGAGTGCACTTTTGGCACATTATTACATTGAACGCGGGAGAGCATCGAGCAGAGAAATCGGCCGAAAACAATGACCCCGGCGACCTAACCTAACCTAACCTAACCTAACCCGGCGAAATTCAGAAAGCGCGTGCTTCCACAAGCACACTCGGCATATTTCATACGGCCCCGGCCCCGACAAAACCGCCTGAGAAAAGCGCCATCTCGCTTTTCCCCTCGCGGAACTTCGAAACGCAGATGTCCGCGGTGACGGGGGAAACTCAACTCCGCTTCGTCAGCGGAGTTTATTCGGACAGCTTTCCTTGCGGGGGAGAAACACCTTGCACTAATCTTTCTCACATCGTGATCGTGCTGGACGGGCACAGTTTGACAGGGTCGAACACGGAGAAAACATTTTCCCCGGGATTACCCGAAAATGAAAAAAACGATCCGCGCACCGTGAGCATTTCGATGTTCGTCCAACTTCGCTCCTATCGGAGAGGAGAGATTAGACGAGACTAGTGGACAGTGCAGAGGGAATACTACATCCGTCCGTTGTATCTCGTCTTCCAAGCTCCCGCGAGAAAATACAATAATAACTCTGTGCAAAGAAAGAAAGAAAAAAAGAAAATCGCCCGAGCCGCGTCGCGAAACCTGCGCGTTTCGGGACACCCTGTATATGAGCGACGCACGCAGGCCACCCTTCGCACACCTTCCTTCGTATTTCGATCTGGTCGATTGTGGGAACGGATGTGAACGCGCACGGCCTCTCCCCTCCCTCCTCCGCCCTCCCCCCTCCGCCCTCGGCGTCCTCCGGGCGGTGTTCCGCGAGACGCACACGCGAGAACGCGCGTCTATAATTGTCGCCGGCGTGCGCGCGAATTAATGCGGCTCGTTTACGCGAATCGCGATCGCGCACGGGCGCGCGCCGGATGCGCATCTCTCTCTCTCTCTCTCTCTCTCCCGCGTCGCCGCGCCGGTATCGCTGAAAACTCCTCGGCGACGGCCGCGTGGGTCGACGGCCTTCGCGCGCGCTCGCGTCAGGTTCCTGGACAAAAGCAGCTCTGTGTTCGGGAATTCTTGCCCTCGGCTGGCCCTCCGCTCCCCCCGGCTCCGCCGCTTCCACGTCGATGCGAGCTCTTTGACATCTGACGGGTTCCGGCGACGGCAACGACGCCGGCGACGGCGGCGGCGGCGGCCCCTCGGATTGCCGTAGAAAATGAAAGTGCATCGGTCCGAGCGCGAAAGTGCGCCGTGCCGCGGGATTATACGGCGTCGTCTGCTAATTACCGCGGAGGCGCGTCAAGCGACGCTCGTTAATCCCGGCGCGACCTTTGTTCCCGCTCTCGAATTGCGACTGTCGTCTGCGATTCTCCGACCGTTCTGCGATTCTCGCGCGAGGAACGCGGCCGCTCGCCCTCATGAACAGCTGTATTGTCGACGCTCGCTCGGGGGGATCATCGTCAACACCTCCGTGGGGAAAATTCAATCTCCGCGCGCTTCGGCGTATCGCGCCGGCAGCGCCGGCACGACGCGCGAGAGAATCTTCTCGCCGCGGGACTCGCGCGAGTTCCCAGCCGTGTTTCGTTTATCGATAACGAAAATGCGTGCGCGCGCGCGCGCGTTTCGGGTAACCGTCCGGTGAAACGCGAATGAAAGCACTCGTCTTTCAGGGCGGTCGAGTCATCGGCGACCCCAAGACGAACTTTGCACCTCCGTCACTCGTTAAACGTCCACTCTCTCTTTCTCTCCCTCTCTCTCTCTCTCTCTCTCTCTCTCGGGGAACTAATGAGCAGCGGGACGTCGCGACAAGCCCAAATGTGAAGCTCGATCTTCAGGTCGTGGAAATTTGAGTTTCCACGTCTGAAATCGCAGGGCGGCTTCCTCCTCCTCCTCCTCTCGCGACGCTTCGGCGGATCGGCAGCGGCGCGCGTCGGGCTGGTCCCAGAAAGGGTTAAGCACATTCAGAAAGCGAGCTGTGCGCGGAATGTAGCGCGCGAGATTCCAGCTGGCTCGCTGCTGCGAACGGCTACGGCCGCGCGTTAAAGATTCCGAGTGTGGATCGCGCCGTTTCCGAGCGGTCACGTTCGGCGACGGCGCGGCGCGACGCGACGAGCTCGGATCCTCGCAAGGTAGGCGGACTCGCAAAAGAGAGAAGAGCGAGCCTCGCACGAGCGCGCATGTGTATATACATATATATATATATATAGTATATATATACACAGAATAGGACAGGACCGGCCGTGTCGTGGCTTCGTCGGCAGGCTCGCGAGGTAGCCGAGGCGAGCGCACGTTTTCAGCATGTGCAGTAATCGCAGGATCACCGGCGGACTCGCGAATTTCACCGCGAGGTAAAGGGTCGTCCGCAAGGTCGGCGCGCGGCGGGCACGAGGAGCGACGGGAATACGAAGAGGTGCGCGAGGACATGTGAATATCTGTTTATATTTAGTATAGGACACGATAAGTCACTGTGTTACGTACGAAGGAAGAAAATCGTCCAAACGAGCGAGCCGATCGCGCTTTCGTGCGCAGGAAGCGGGATTTTTGGCGGAAATTCTCTCTCCTTCGGCCGAAAGTTCGCCTTTGGCTCGTCCATCGTCGTGTGAATCCGACCGATCTCTCTCTCTCTCTCTCTCTCTCTCTCTCTCTCACTTCTCCGTACATGTCACGGAAATAATAGCCGCAAGCTACAAGAGCGGGAAGAGAGAAACGCGATCTACGGAGGCTCATTGGCTAAGTGCGAGAGTGTTGATGGGCTTCTTAAAGACGCGACCGACGCAGTTTTATGGCAGCACTTGCAAATACGTAGACGCATAGTGCACACCGTTGGTTAATAGAAAATATAGCAGTTACTTGCTAGAGAGAGAATGAACAAGTCGTTTTAATGAAACTGCTCGGTCCATTTTTCCACCACCCAATTCCCACCAAACTTTCGCGCTCACTCGGTATTATCCTCAGATAAGAAGAGATCTCTCGCTCTCGCTGAAATTTACAAATTGAAATAGAATTTCCCCGAGGGGCTCGGGCTCGTGCCAATGTGACATTTTGTGCGATACGAGGGCCGAAAGGGGTCGGCTAAATTCGGCGTAAATAACGGAGAAATGCGGCGCGAGACGAGGGATTCTCTCCAGCGCAAGACGCAAGACGCAAGACGCGAGACGCGAGACGCGAGACGCGAGATCGGCCCGCGCCGCGCATCGAGACGCGCTCGTCGAGGAATCGGACGACGATCGATGGCGGAGAACCGGACTTATCCGTGTCCGAATTTCGACGACGGTGGTGTGGTACTCGACGACAGTCTCGGGTGCGAGACGGGGCCGGCGGTTCTCGTTATTTGCGGCCGCCGGTGGGGACCACATGTAAATCACGTCTGCCGAAAGGAGACCTCGGCGAGGCGCGCGAGACGCGCAAATCGCCGGCCAGCCGACGGAGAAGCCGTACGAGAGTGTAACTGGGACGATGTGATAGAGGTGACTCGCTTTCGACGAGGTCGCGCTCGTGCGGTCGCATCGATAGCTCCCCCGATCGATGTCGCGATGAACGATTCGTAATTAATTCGTGAAACGGATACACATCCTCTCTCCCGATGGCGTCGCGATGTCCGCCATTCGCGAGCACGCGCGCGCGCGCACCTCTGTTTCGAATTTGTTATCAGCGTTCTCTCGGCATTTCTCTCTCTCTCTCTCTCTCTCTCTCTCTCTCTCCTCTCATTTCAGTATTTCAATATCCCTCGGAAAAATGGATCGTTTCCATCTGGCAAACGAGCCGCCCGCGCCGCGTCGCGGTGAGCCGAACGGTCCATTTCGCGCGCGCTCGCTCGCTCGCTCGCGACCAGATAATTTACGTCTCACGAGGATTCCGGGCTTTAAAGCGACACGGGGATCCGCCAGAGGTGTTAACCGCGTAGCGTCTAATTTCTCAAGAGCGACAAGTTACATCGGTACCGAGATCCGGCAGGGATATATTTTATTCAGCGGCCAGATAATTAACGGAACTCCAACGGACTGGAACGAAACGGCGACGCGGCTCGCGACCGGTCGATCCGGACGGAGAGAACGATATTCGCGAGTATAAAGGGCGCTTTACACGGCGCTGCTTTTATTCGCTTTGAGTGAGTTTCTTGATTCGCCGGCGAATTCGCTGGTCAAACCTTCCAGACGCTAATTGTTATTTTTAAATTCAACTTTGTCGCTGCGGACATCGACGCCGCGCCTTCTTAATTTTAGGCGCCAGCGAGTAAAAATCGCGTGTCTAGAAAAAATTTTTATCAGTGAATTCGCTTGCTCGAAACGAATAAAAGCAGCGCCGTGTAAAGCGCCCTTTAAGGGTAAGCTGCACGATGCGCGAGCGGACGCGCGAGTATAAAGGGCGCTTTACACGATGCCGCTTTCATTCGAGTTTTATTCGGTAAATGAGTCTCTTGGTCCGCCGGCGAATTCGCTGGTCGAACCTTCCAGACGCTCAATTGTTACTTTTAAATTCAACTTTGTCGCTGCGGACATCGACGCCGCGCCCTTTAAATTTAACTTTAGACGCTAGCGAGTAAAAATGGCGTGTCTAGAAAAAAATTTCCATCAGTGAATTCGCTTGTGAAAAAGCTCGCTCGAGACGAATAAAAGCGGCACCGTGTAAAGCGCCCTTTAAGAGTAACCTGCACGATGCGCGAGCGAGCGCAGAAGTGCCTTCCGATAACGAGGAGAAACTCGCGAGCGGCCGACCGCGGAAATTGATCCGCGCGCGCGCGCGCGCGCGCGACGCATTTCCGCCGGCGCGCGGCGTCTCTCGCTCGCGAGAATCGTACACTCCGCGATTACTCATCGCGACGTGCTCGATTATTTTCAGGCCCCTCGCTCGGCTCGAATTGCTCGCTCGAGCTCTGTTTTGCATGCGGCGCGCGATGTTCGCGTTAATTCCAGATTGAGATACCGCGTTGAGCTGAGGTCACCTCTTCAAACGTTTCATCAGGCTCGACATTAATTAGACACCGCGCTTCTCGCGGCTCGCCGAAAGACTCTTCTCTCCGTTGCGATTTCTCCCCGACGAAAATTCCCGTGCTCCCCCAATTACTTTCTTACACTACGCGCCGCGAGAAATCAAGTTCGGCGCGGCTCTCGCGCGCGCGCGTGCTGGAGACGGAGAGCTTTCGTCGAGCAAGCCGGGCTCGAGCAAGAGCGCCTCGACGAAACTCCCGGGCTGTGTTTCCCCTCGAGATGTGTTCTCGTGTAAGCACTCTCACTGTTATGGCGCCATAAACAGCCAGGTATAGCACACGACCGGGCTCGCGACAGCGGCGCGAAGGAGCACTTCCTCCTAGAAGTTTCTACTCGTCGCGCGGTACAACCTCTCGCGCGACAGCTACCACGGCCAGCTAGTTTTTCACTCGTGACCGCTATATTTACAAACAGTGGCGTATTAATCATTCGGCAGCGGCCAGCATCCGTCACGAACGTGTACATGCGCTCTATTCAGCTTCTCTGTCACGTGTCCATGCTTATCGCCCGGCCGGCATCTCCGGGAGATCCGTTCTCGCGCGATTCGCCGGCGGCCCCGGCGTTTTTCTTCCCTCGACTTCCCCGGTCTATCTCTCGTTATCTTCGTTTCAGCGAGATACTATCGCGACGAGGTACGAAACGCCGCGCGCGTGTCCTTTTCGTTTTTAACGGGGTGGGACGCGAGAGCTTTCTCAGCGAGCGAGCCTAGTTTAATAGGCGAGGTTCAATTCGTTCGCGCGTGTCGCGCGCGTGCGCGCGATCAATTGTCCCTCTCGATGATGCGAAGGTATTATGACGATGAGCAAACATCAACGTCATGCGGATTTTGAAAATCAGCCGAAACGCCGTCGAGGACACACCGCGGCCGGCACACGGCTGGAAATCGGAAGCTCTCGTTCCTACGCGAGTCGCTCCTGCGCGCACCTTGCCACGAAATAGTCTCGATCGACTGTTCCTCCCCGAGTCAAACGAGCTCCTTGCACGTGTCTCAGGCAATCGGCCCGCGAAACGTGGCGGATCTCGCGAGCGCCGCTTCGTATCGACGCCGGACTCGACTCGCCCAGACACTTTCGTGTCGATCGAGTCGCTCTCGCATTCGGTAAACGCTTGACGGTAAACATGCCGATGAACAAAGATCAAGATACGAGCGTGACGGACGGAAAGCCTCTTGAGAAAGCCCCAAACTGAGGATTCCCTCTCGAAATTCGCGATCCGCGATTCGCACGAGAGGCGAGCGTTCGACGCAATTCTTTCTGCGCGATCCGAACGGAAATTTGCCGGCGTCCTCGCGGAGGACGCACACGATCCCAGGATCCTCGTCGTCGAGCACGTCGTTCGCCGTGGGTCGATAGTCCTCGTCGCGCACCACGTCGCGCCCCAACCGAGTGACATCTTCAGGATGCCGCAGGAGCCGCGGCCTCGTGAATCCGCGACGGCCGTGGCGAAATCGCGAGATGAGACAGAGAAATGGAGAGAGAGAGAGAGAGAGAGAGAGAGAGAGAGAGAGAGAGAGAGAGAGCTAGAGAGAGAGAGAGAGAGAGAGCTAGAGAGAGAGAGAGAGAGAGAGCTAGAGAGAGAGAGAGAGCTAGAGAGAGAGAGAGAGAGAGAGAGAGAGAGAGAGAGAGAGAGAGAGAGAGAGAGAGAGAGAGAGAGAGAGAGACAAAAAGAATAAAAAGAAGAAAGAGAAAAAAGGGAAGGAAGGAGGAAAGGAGGAAAAGAGAGCGAGGACAAGCGAGCGAAAGCGAGCTAGAGAGAGAGAGAGAGAGAGAGAGAGAGAGCCGGCGTGCGACCGTTGGAAGGGCGAGGGCTCGTCATCGTTGGCGGCGTTGGCGGTGTGGCGGCAGTGGCGCGGCGGCGGCGGCGGCGGCGGCGGCGATGACGGGGTACGAGGAAATCGATTCGGACGTCTGGGACCACGAGAGAGAGGAGGCCTCCGTAGCCTCCCTCGTTGAGAGGAAGCAGTTGGCGAAGAAACGCGTTCGTCGCGCGAGAGACGAGGAAGCTGTGACGGGCGCGGCGCGGCGGAGAGGGTCGGAAACGCGGGGGATGGGGGAGGGGGGCATAGATAGTTAAAGGGCAGTCGTCGCAGGTAGGTGTGTTCGGTTCGCTTGTCAAGCGTACTCACCCTAGGCCACTGAATAGACCCGCAACCGCCTGCCCGTTGCGTCCTCGTTGTCGTCGTCGTCGAGTCCGCGAGACCCACGTTCTGCTATCCGCTCAACCGTGTGCTTTCCGCGCTCGCCGGGAGTCCTTGATCGTCGCGCTGCCGGCTGATCGCGAGCACACAACGCGAATGCGGCGAAAGAGGGACCGTAGGAGGAGGAGGGGGAGGAGGAGGAGGAGGAGCAGTGTGCGGGGTGATAACGAGCACCGGCGGGGTGATAATCAGTGAGTCGCTCGTTCTTTCTCTCTCTCTCTCTCTCTCTCTCTCTTTCTCTCTCTCCTTTTCTCTCTCTCTCTCTCTCTCTCTCTCTCTCTCTCTCTCCTCTGTGCCTCGTGCAACACTCCGCGCGACACTGCTCCGAGATAGAGAGAGAGAGGAGGACCAGCGGTGCTAGACAGAGAGAGAGAGAGACACACACAGACAGACAGACGAACTGATCGACCGACCGACCGACTGACTGACTGACAAACAGGGAGAGATTATTATTGCGGCTGAGTGGGTGGAGAACGCTGAAGGGGGCGCATCTGAGGAGCGTACCGAGAAGGGAAGCAACCACCGCTGCTCTCGTACCGTTCGCGCGGGTGTCTCGAGCCTGACTGACACTCGGCTCCGAGGCTCCGGATCGCGGAGCCGGTCGACCGACCCCTTCGCACTCTCCGATTTGTTGTCTTCCTCTTTCTCTCTCGCACTCTCCCTCTCTTTGCCTTCCCTCTCTTCGTTTCACCGCCGACGTTGCCTCTCGTTCGGTCTCTCTTTCTCCGTCCCTCCCACCCTCTCTTTCTCTCTCTCTCTCTCCTCTTCCTCCGCTGCCGCCGCCGCCGCCGCCGCCCCCCCTCCCCCCCTCCTCCTCTCACTCTCTCGTCGCGACGCTATCTCCGTCTCTTTCTGCCGCTCCACCGACGCCCATCGCACGTATCGGGTGGTTTTCCTTCGCCCAGCCGCCCGTGCCCTTCGCCGCGGACGCTTCTGCTCGGCAGGAAGTCGGGAATTAGATCGACACCCCGTATGTGGCGGAGCGAGCGAGCGAGCCGGAGCAGCCGAGAGAACGCCTGCTGCTGCCGCTGCTGCTGCTGCTGCTGCTGCTGCTGCTGCTGCTGCTTGTGGTTTCTCATAGGACCCCAAGTGCCCCTGGACGAGATTCCCGGCCGAGAGACAAAGATATCGACGCGCATTCTCCGTTTCGTCGTGTCCGAATGACTCGGAGGCCGCGCGTATGCGGCGGCGGCGGCGGCTCCTCGGCTTCGAGGCTCGAGCGCGATCGGCACGCGGGAGGGGTTTCGATTAAGAAATGCGCGAGAGGGTAGGGCTGTGCTATCGCCAAGGGGAGGAGGAGGTCTCGTGGTCGTTCCCTCGACGTCGGCCCTTGTCAGCCGAGAAACATGAATTCGGTACATAGTGCGTGCATTTGGTATCTTTTATTGATCTTACGAGCTGTGTCTCGTGACAACCGTGTCGCGCGAGCTGCGAGAGCCGCTCGTCGATACGGACGTTTAATGAGGGATTTTTAATGCGGGGATTTTCATAGGCGGCCCCGGTAATGCGCGCGAGTTTTGGCGAATTCCGCGTACATATGAGAACGATCGATACTCGGGCGAGACTCGAGTCGCGATAAATCGCTCGCCGAGGAGAGAGATAGAGAGCCGGTGTGTACCGATTGTACAATTGTATCAGCTACAACTAGCGCTGTATGTCCGAAGGTAACGGACTAATTAACTAATTGGTCCAGTGTTTGCCGTGTATCCAAGTGCGAATTGATCCTCCAATTAGCGCATCGCTCGCACCGCACGAGAGAGAGAGAGAGAGGGAGAGAGAGGGGGGGGAGAGAGAGAGAGAGAGAGAGGGGGAGAGAGAGAGAGAGAGAGAGAGAGAGAGCGGTGTACGCTGTACGAAACGTCGATGTATCATAGGACGTGTCATAACGCCAGGTGAATCCTGAGAGGGTACTCAACACATTGCTGATCGACCATGTGGAAACTCGGTATACTATCGGCCAATTCGCGAATGGTCCCGAATGGCTGGCAATGACGAGGCAAGGCAAGAGCGGGAGCAAAAGGCGCGAGCAGTGTTGGAAACGGCCGGTCAACAATGTGTGTGAGAACGATCGACATACTCGGGCGCGATTTAGACAGCTCGGTGGTAACTTCCAGTGGACGCATTCCAGAAGCGTGTTCCAAAAGCCTTGCAGCAAAACAAGTCTTCGCAAGTGTCCCTGAGGTGTTCGATACGCGAGCCAACGGATCGTGAGCGACTCGAAGCCGCGAAGACGACCCGAACCCGAGAAAGATCCTTCGAGGATCCAGTTAGATAATCTAAGAGCTCAGTTAATCCTAGGAGCTCGATTAATCTAAGAGCTGACTTTCTCCTCTTTCCCTTGCGGGATGTCCTCCTCGATCATCACGCTGTCCATGGGCATGAGCTTGACCCGCTCAGCCGGGTTGGTTCTCATGAGGATGAACGGCAGCTCGGCCGACAGCTCGCCGCCCAACGCGCCCAGGTAAAGCTTGACCTTGACCGCGTAGGAGACGACGATGCCGAAGGAATCGCGCACGTCCGGCGAGGTGAGCAGGGTGCTGGACGCGAGCTCGCCCTCCTCCCTCTTCATCGTGCCGTCCAAGGCGATGCCGCGGCGTTGCCTGTTGCTCTCCATGTCCGGCTTGAGGTATAGCACCTTCTGCAGGTTCGAGCCGGGATTGATGGGGCAGCCGTCCTGCGTCTCGACCGCGGCGATCACCGTCCGGAACTGGCCGTTCTGGAAGATCACCACGTCGATGCCCTGCTGCACCAGCGCCTTGATTTTCTTCACCACCTTGTTGCTGTTGTTGCGCACGCACACGTTGACCGCGATCGTCTCGTTGTGGTGGTACAGCTGCTTGTCCAACGTGACCTCGAGCTCGAGCTCACCCGGGCTCAGGAGGAAGTCCTTGCGCACCACGGTGCACGGCTGGCGACCCTGCTTAGTGGGCGCGTACTGGATCTTCCGGATGCCCATGGTGACGGTGCTGCGCTTGTGGGTCAGGTCGGTCTCCGTCTCGCCGCAGTACACCTTCACGTAGTAGTTGACGCCGCAAGGATCGCCGGTCTCGTTCGGCCCGGGCTGAAGGGTCACGCTGGACGGCGCGCTTTGCGGGAAGGTGAAGGTGAAGGGTACCGCGTTCGAGCCCAGTTTCTTCAGCAACCTGTTTCCCACGGACATGTCGTCGTGATCCTTATTAATTCGGCTCGCGCGAAATTCTTCGTTGTCATTAGTCTTATCATTTAAGTCGAAACCGCGATACTTTAATGTCGGCTTATCAAAAATATCTCAGTGCGACGGGGATCAAAAATATCCGAAAGCATCGTAAAAGCCGAGATGGAGAGCGGCTTTTTCAAGGAGCTGCGCCATTGTGTTTGCTGAGAAAATTTATCACCCGGTTCTCTATCTAATTTTTAACAAAGACTCGCCCGACTTCGAGACAGATACTATACGTTTCGTGTTCGGCGTTCTTTTGTGTCTTATGGCTAAGAGGCAAAGGTTCCGACCTGTCCTGCAACTTGGTGAGGTTGAACTCGGGCTTTTTAATCTGCGGGAAAATCTGTTCCGACGCCAGGTAGAGATCCTTTTGGAAGTTCAACCCCATCACTTCGTCCTCCTCACGGCCATAACGGAAGCTGCATACCAGCTGGCACCATACTTTCCTGCCGCTGTCTGCGTAATCCTGACTTATCAGGATTACCCCGTCCACCGGCTCGGTGCCCGACAAGTAGTCGATGAAGTCGCGCTTGCCCAAGTAAACCGCGATCTTCGCGTTGGGCGAACACTTCTTGTAGACCTTGAAATTCGCCACCATGCTGAGGTGGTTGCTGCTTACTTTCTTTCGTTCAGAAGACTACTGGACCGTCGAGCGACTGGGTCGAGGACTTATATATATCGGGTGGACTAATGCTGACGCGTGATAGACTCGCTGGGGCTTCCTAAGTCGTTTAGGCATGCGGATGAAGCAGCGCGTTTTTAACTCGCACGCGCCGTGACTTTCTGCCTTTGCGAGATACTCGCGCACGCAATGCGGCTTATTTATGACGCAGCGTACGCTGCTCGCTCCTCTCCGCTTGCGGATAATTCAATCCCGAGGGTATTAACGAGCGTTGAGAAAGAGATAAAGAGAAATAATAGTGGAATACTTTCACGAGCATGAACGTGGTTTCTGCGTGTGTAGTTGTTTTTCTTCTTTCTTTTGTAAAGAAGTCGCAATGTACATTTTCGTAACTCTGACTTGTCCTCTCCTTCCTCGAGCTTCTTAGGCTTCATTTCAACGTTGGTGGCTTCAAAGCTTTAAAATCGATAAGCAGAACTTGGAATGTACATTCAATCCCGCAAATGCCTCACAACCGATAAATTGATGATTGCTACGAGTTTTCGGACGGTCGCAACGGTTTTGCTATATGTATACAATGGAAATTTTATTTTTACTACCCACATAATGGAAATTCTGAGTTATGGACATACCAGAAATTCAATTTTCGTTATGTACACATAGGAAACATTCGAATTTTATTATACAACACAATACAAAATTGTATTAAAATTCTGCTTGTAAAAATTCGGAATTTTTTTTATATCGCGATGAAGAAATCGTATCTCCATTATGTAGATAATAAACTAAATTTATTTTAAGTGATTTAAATTAAAAGATGGCTTTATCCGAGAAACTCAAACTATTTTAGTAGTTACCGTTTGAAAATGATTTGAGTCTCGGCTTAAATATTAGAAAATGGTTTAAGACTCGACTAGATCGATTTTAAGTAATTAAGTTTAAAGTTTCAGAAATGGCTTTAGTGGCGAGACTCAAGATAAGTATCAACATCGACGAGGTCGAACGAGGTTAATGGCGTAGCAAAAGCAGTCAGTATTGCCGTTGTTCTTCAATTACCGCCGGGCCCCTCCGGGCCCCTTTTCTTTCATTCTCTTTTCTTTTCTTTTAATTAAATGCATCGTTCTTGCGTTATAATGACACACCCTAACCAAGTTTAATAGTCTATGTGAAAAGACTTAATATATCTTGCATAGATCCCGAGCTTCACGCGATGCGTATTAATTAACAGCATGCCAGGAAAAGTCCAATTAAATATTTCAACAGGCTATTGAGATATTTTGTGTAAATGTAATGTAAAACTCAGCTAGCAAAGAAGGGAATACGATGCATGAAAAACTCAAAACAATAGATTAGAAGTAATGCGTAAAAATAGGGTGGGGACACGTAGAAATACTTACAAACAATATGACATAAACAGCAAGCGAAGCAACTAATCACAGTAGAGAACGTAAGCAATAACGACCGGTAATTAGTTGTGGTTTGCTTGACTGTGATCGTTTGATTTACTTACCGCTTAAATTTTTTTGCATCCTCCCCTCTCTCAGCGATCGTTGCATCAAACGATCAAATATAATCGCGCGAGCTTCGAGGTGGGGATCATTGAGCGCTGGTTCTCACGATATTCACGATCAGATCGTGCCGGCAAGTGATATTCCTGTCGCGTATTACTTTATTTTTTTCCGGGTGATTAAACTTTTAATCAATCAGACTTTCGTGGATATTATTTTATTTCATACGTGCACCTTCGCATCCACGCGGCATTAGAGTCAGTGTTGGTGCTACCATCCAGTCAACGACGGATCAGCCAAAATGCTGGACCGAGAAACCAAGATAAACGACGAATGATGAAAGACGAAAGTTCTAAAAGATTGAGCGTGAATAACGATGAAGCAGCTAAAGTGCTGAGTCGAGAAACCAATCTGTTGTACGAGCACATGTAAAAGATAAATTCGTAAAAATAAATATCATTTGGAAATATATAATAGAATTATCTTATTTAAACACCCTTTCCTTTACGCTTTACGTTACCTTTGAAAATCCCATCTCTATTGAAAATTGCAACTTTTTTAATCTCCCGCTGCATATTCGTGTTACCTCTTCAATCATTATATTCCCCTGACACAAAATGCGGAAATCGGGAAATTGAATAAAATCTGTAAATTTTCAACCTTCCCGTCAGAATTCCGGACACCTCTTCGCTCATTATATTCTCCTGATACAAAGTGCGAAAAACGGGAAAATGAAAAATTGAAATTTCCCACCAGAATCCGGGATACCTCCTCGCTCATTATATTCTCCTGATACAAAGTGCGAAAAACGGGAAAATGAAAAATTGAAATTTCCCACCAGAATCCGGGATACCTCCTCGCTCATTATATTCTCCTGATACAAAGTGCGAAAAACGGGAAAATGAAAAATTGAAATTTCCCACCAGAATCCGGGATACCTCCTCGCTCATTATATTCTCCTGATACAAAGTGCGAAAAACGGGAAAATGAAAAATTGAAATTTCCCACCAGAATCCGGGATACCTCCTCGCTCATTATATTCTCCTGATACAAAGTGCGAAAAACGGGAAAATGAAAAATTGAAATTTCCCACCAGAATCCGGGATACCTCCTCGCTCATTATATTCTCCTGATACAAAGTGCGAAAATTGAGAAAATGAAAAATTCAAATTTTCCGCTAGAATCCGAGATTCCTCTTCAGTCATTATGTGTTCCTGATACAATAGTCCGAAAACTGAGAAAGTGAGAAATTTCGAGTTTCTTTGCCAGAAGTTCAGGATACTTCTTTGGTCATTATGTGTTCCTGGTACAAAATGCGAAAGTCGAGAAAGTGAAAAATTACAAGTTTCTCACCAGAAGTCCGGGATACATCCTCGCTCGTTATATTCTCCTAATACAAAGTGCGAAAATCGAAAAAATGAAAAATTGAAATTTCCCGCCAGAATCCGGGATACCTCCTCGCTCATTATATTCTCCTGATACAACGTGCAAAAATCGAGAAAATGAAATATAATCGCTGTCGCTGACTCGCCTCGTGCCTTCTCCTACCGCACGCTCGCTCATCGGTGGTGCGACAAAGACAGAGAGCGATTGATCGTGTGTGCTTTTATAACTTATTATCTTAACCTTAAGGAAGTAGAGTGAAGACAAGAACCGTGCACGCTTTGCCGTTATCATCAGGACGGGCAGCGACTGTGCACACATTTCTCAGGGGGCGCGTCGGAAAAAGCGTCCCGGCGTAACCGGCCCGGTGGCCGCTCTCAGGTTTCTCTCTGGTAATATTTACGTTGCAGCGGGTGGGATATTCGTACCTAGAATTCGTCTAGAAGTGTTTGAAGTACGGTTATTGTTTTTGAGAGAGAAAGATGTGAGACGTTCAATGCACGAAGATGTCAAGAAATTCGGATATTATATCCGATGATGCGGTAAGTCCAAACATCAACATTTTAATACATGCGAGATATTGTTTTACTATTAGTAAATAAATAATAAATAACATCTTTTGGTTTCAACAACAAATTATGTAAAGATGTGTGTATTTTAAAAATTACTTACTGAAATATTAAAGATGAAGACAATGGCCTTGGCTATACCGCCAGACTCTCCCAAGAAGCCTGTGAAATCCACCGCAGTAGTAAAATATTCTGCTGTTCAGACACCGGCAACGTATGCTCAATTACAATGTAACACAGATCTGAATATGCCACCTAGCAATTGGCTGAGCAGTTCGGCAGAAAGTTATGGCTTGCAGAATGTTTGGTCTCAGAGTACAGGATTTTCTAGTTTTCGCATGGCGCACATGTTTCCAGACTGTGTCGGTGAAGTTGACGTTGTATCTGATGCAGAAAATATTAAGAAATTACTCAAGATACCTTATAATCATGGTGTGATTTCAATGATGGTACACCGTATTGAAAATACATTATTACTGGATGACTTTGATATCCACAAGTATTTATTGAGACAAGCCGAGAATGACTGGGAATGGCTGAAGGAGTTCTTCTATGAACATATTTTTCAAAACCTAGGAGATACAGAAAAACGTCTCTTTCACAAGGCATATAGCAGAAGCAGCCTGCAGCAGAGGAACCTGGTATCCAAGTTTCTCTATCATTCCATTGTACTTGCGGACACTGAGAAGCAGAATGAGAAACCTGAGTTTCCTGTGAAAACGTTAGAACCTTGTTTACCTGAACCAACGCAGGAGGAAAAAGTACCTGACCCGAATTATAACCATAATTTCGCGAGAAACGTTGTATGGACATTTGAGAACATACAAATGCTCGTTGGAACTGACATGCCGATATTTGGTGGCCAGACGCATCCATGTATAAGCTTACGACTAAGAGATATGTCGAAACCGATAAATGTTTTAACGGGGATCGACTATTGGTTGGATAATTTAATGTGCAATGTACCAGAAGTAGTGATGTGTTATCATCTGCACGGTATCGTGCAGAAATACGAACTGATAAAAACCGAGGATCTTCCAAATATGGATCATTCGAAGTTCAGTCCTAAGGTGATCAGAGATGTCGCTCAAAATATCCTGAGTTTCCTGAAAAATAACGCGACGAAGGCTGGTCACACCTATTGGTTGTTTAAGGGTAAATATATGCTTGGTAGAGATATGCTTTTATACAGTTTACAATTTAAAAGATGTAAATTATATCTCATAAAACTTACAGCTTATAAGCTGTGAATATTTCGTACGTGCAGCATATGAACTGTAATTATTTTTGCATCGGCTCGAAGGAACGTGCTCTTATTTGTATATTTCTGGTTAGGTAAGGATGACGACGTTGTGAAGCTATATGATCTAACATCATTGTGCAGTGATGTGTCGGAGGAGAAAGGACAGAATCCTTTTACCGTGCCTGTTGCAATGTTGTTATACAGAGTAGCTCGTAATATGAAGTATTCACCCGATTACCATCGCCACCAGGGCACGATCAGAATGCTGCTGAAGAATTGCGTTCAGCTGTTAGCCAAAGAGAAGTACCCACAGATCGTTACATCCGCGCACTTTATGCTTTCGGATCTGTACATACCCTCGGCCACGGACCCAGCCAGTCCCGGACTATCGGATCAAAGCGACGAGGAAGACGCACACAGCGAGTGCAGTACAAGCCACGAGACCGAAAAAGAGGAGGATGAGGATGAGGATGAGGATGAGGAGGAGGAGGAGGAGGAAGAGAAGGAAGAAGCCTGTGCGGCGATCAAATCCCTAACGCTAGCCAACAGTAAGTAAACATCGTCGACTCGGTTCTGGTCCCCTTCAAAATTCCAATGCGACTTAAAATCGTGTTTGCAGTGAAAGAACAAGTGGAACGTGAGCAACCAAAGTTCAAAGCGCCACCGATCTCCGGCACGATAGAGGAGAGATGCCTCTCCGGCTTGGAGCACGTGACCCACGGCCTCGAGTGCCTGCGGTATTTCCCGACCGATGACAACAGCGACGAGGAGCAAAAGAAAGCGGAGGAACGTGAAAAGGAGAAACGCGAGTACGAAGAGACGCACCCGAACGTGGCGAAACCGTTCCAAGCGATCCCGATGCCGTACGCGCCGTTGAACCGGCAAGACCGAGACGTTGCAGCAGACGTTGTCACGCCGGAGGAGAGTCCAACGACGCACAGTCCCACTCACAAAAAGAAGGCTAAGCAGAAGAAGAAGAAGAAGAGCGAGAAGAATGTGGCAATGGAAGCGACGATTGAGAACGCGTTGCTGTGCAAACCCAACACGCAGACCCTGCCCACGTGGCAAGCGCCGAAGAAGAGCGATAGTGTCAGCTGGAACGCTCACTTGAAGACGCTGTTGTACGAGAAAGCATCTTTGATATTCGCCGTGCTCGCCGAGAAAGAGTACGTCAACAAGAATTACGGCGCCTCTCTGAGGTACGTGCTGGACGTGTTGTACTGTCAGAAGATATTGGAAATCTTCTGCGGCGTGCGGAACAACAAGTCGATCAGTTATCTGCTGGGTCGCGCGGGGGACTGCTGTTTCATGACCGTGCAAGATTGGGCCAGCGTGGACAAGCACAGGAAGGACTATGAGATGAAGAACGAGTCGGAGGAGAAGATAATCGAGGAGCTGTACAGAATGGAAGATTTGGACATGAGTAAATGTCGAAGTGTACACGCACTTGTACGCGTGTGCACGTGACCGTTGCTGATCCGCGCTTCTCATTGCAGACGCTGTCGAATTGCTGCCGGCGAGACTGGACAGTCTGGAGTCCGCTTTGATTTCCTCGCACAAGTGCTACAACAAGGCGCTGTCGCTGGAGCTGACCGACATGGACAGGAATAACCTGCTGAGGCGATTAGGGAACATTCACAACGAGCTCGGCGTGCTCTTTATGAACCAAGCGAGCGGCACTTTCCAAATGGCAGGTAATTCCCGCTGCGCCTCGTCGAAAAATACAGCAAACTCGCGTCGTTTGCTGACCGACGGGTCGCGTTCGTCCACAGTACCGTGCCAGCAGGAGCACCGGACGGACGACGACTCGCCGAGCACCATGGACGTGGCTACGCTCCTTACATGTTCGCTGAATCACCTTGAGTCGGGCATCAAGGCCTTCGAGGCCGTTCACGACGAGGCGAATCTCGCGCTCTTGCACTCCAACACGGGCCGACTCATGCGTCTCTGCGCGCACATGTACGCAAAACAGAACACCCAGGAGCGGCAGTTCTACAGTAAGGCGCTCGCGAGTTATCAGAGGGCCCTGCAGGTCTTGGGCGAGAGGAAAACCAACTCGACGATTTGGGACACGGTCACGTGGGACTTGTCCACCACGTTGTACTCGAGGGCCACGATGTTGCAGGATTATCCCATCGGCGAGCAAAAGGTACGAGACACGGCTCGGAGTCCTCGGAGAGCGTCGATGCGCGCGGATTAACACGTTGACTGCCACGCGTTGCTTCTCGTTAATTATACACGAGAGCTTAACCGAGACGGTTGAATCCACCAACGGTACAGCGGATAGATGCGGATGGAGATTTGCCTCGTTTCGTTCTATTGTGATATCGATCGTGCGGTCGATTTTGACAACTACGGTTAATCGACGACTGAGTAAAATCAATGCTGACGGACAGGTGAAATCTGGCTGGACACTGATGGGCACACGCATATTTAATAATACTTACTATTAATTTATATACGTATTTTTGGTGATGTTTACTTTATATTAATTCGATATGTTAGTAATATTTATTTATATAACTTTATACGACGCGATAGTATCACCGTGCCGATCCGTCATTGGCCAGCAGGGCAATCACAACGTGTTGATCCGTGTGTTCCTCCGTGAGAAAAATCGCGCGACGCAAGTAAACGCGAACGAATCTGGGGATCTGAGCGGGCCGCTCTTATTGCAGAGCGAGGAGGAGCTAGAAAGGGAAGTGGTCGATATGCTGCAGAAAGCACTGAAGCATTGCGACGTGGAGACACCGGGACCGCGGCAGCCGGTCTATCAATTCCGTGCCGCGAACATTCAGCATCGATTAGCTTCGTTGTACCATCGCGTGTACCGCGAGCTCGAATCTGACGCGGACAACACCAAGAAGAAGACGAGCTTGCAGCTGTGCAAGCTGTATTACGATAAAGCAGCGAAGCTGCTGCTGTCATTAGAACAGACAAAGGAATTCCTGACGCTGCAACTGGAGAGGGTCGCTCTGTCGGAATACCAAGCGCGCAGTATGTCCTTTGGGAGGAGCTTCTGTTTTTTCAATCGGATGCAAGATAAAAGGAGTCTTCAAGAGCCTTTAAGAAGTACACTTGCGCGTGGATCTCGTAGTGTGATAAAATATTGGTATCATTTTCTAATTACAAATAGTAAAAAATTCTTGTCACCTTGCGAGATCCGCGCGTGTGCAGGCTCCCTTATCATCCGATTGAATATCAGCAGAGCCTTCTCTAGATATATCGTTTTTTTTTTTTGCTACTTTTTCGGTCGTTACAACGGGACATGTATTTTCGCGTCTTCAGATGCCACAACCTTCAACAGCAAGCTGAAGGCGTATCAGAACGGTTTGGAGTTGATTCTACAGTGTATACCGATCATGGAGATGCTCTGCGAGCGAAGCAACGCGACGAAGGACAAGTCGCTTCACGACGGTGAAGCGGAGGACGATGTCGCTGCGCGCGAAGAAGCGGCCGAGGAGCAGAAGTTGAAGGACGAGGAGGAGAATCTCGTCGTTCTGCTCGAGCAGAGAGTGCAGTTCATTCTGCGATCGCTAACCAAGCTGTTTCTCAATAAAAATCCCGGATGCAACAAGAAAGAGTACGTCGTCTTTTCAAATCCATTCAAGCGCGATATCGTCCACGAGACGCGAGCTCGGCGTGAGTACGTCTTGATTTAACGTGTTCTTCCTCGATGAAATTTCAGGAACGAGGCACTCGGCAATCGGTACAGACTGTGCTACGCGCGTACGTTGCGAGCGGAGACGATGTCCGGATTCGCTCTGGTGAAACACATGACGGTGCTTCTACGGGAACTCAGCGGCATGTTGCCGTGCGCGGAGTCGACGTAATCGATATATCGCGTAGCGTAGCAGTGTGTGTGTGTGTGTACAATTAACGAGTGTTCAAGGAGAGTCTGTAATTATGTATGATACCGGAGCTGCTCTTTGGGAGACCGACGGAAAATCAACAGCCCGCCCTCGATCTTTTGAAGTTACGCAGCACGCGTACAAAGAGAAACGATTACTGTTACCTTAGATAGCGTTTAAATTATGACGAAGACCGGTGCTTCTCATCGCATCAAACTTTACGATGAAAGAGACAGTGAGCGTACGTGAAAGTGAGGACAATTTTTTTTCAATTTGTCCTGTAAATAAAATATGTATTTTTATTCTACAAATTAAAGATACCTCATACCTCGCGACTTGTCATACCACGAAGACTTGTCTCCCAGACGCATATATGTATTCCGATTCGCCGGGCCTCATCGCGTTGTCCTTTTCACACTGTGGAAGAGCAACTGTTATTTCCCGAAAGCTCCCGGGAAGACCCGGGCGAGTCCCACCACTCGTGTCCTTAATCGCGACTAATTAATCCCCGGATTGCGCGAGCCTTCCACTCGACGAGTGAACGGCGACGGGGCGGATGTGTGGGCACGACGTCTTGATTGAAATGAAGACAGGGTCGGAGAGTGAAGTTAAAGTCTAAATCTATCACCAAGGTCGAAGTTCGGTAGGCGTTCTCCGTCTCCGACCGCCGCCGCCGCCGCCGCCGCCGCCGCCGGCAGAAAGACGGATGGCGGCACGAGAGTTTGAATGAGGCTACACCGGCTTGTATAACTTTCTGATATACACGAGAGCCGCGCCCGCTGCTCGGTCGACCGGAAACTCGATAAAAAACTCATTTATTAGAGAATCCGAGATGAACCGTTGTTGCGTGGTCGAGAGGAGAAAGAGGAGAGGGGGAGAGAAAACACGACCAGGGTGGAAGATTAAAGGGGAAAGAGGGGCGAGAGCCCGGTAAATCAGCGCTATTGGGCTCGACGGTGCGTGCAGCAGAAACGTTTCCGCGTCATCGGCTTCCTTGTGATATCTGTTTCGTCAGGTATCTCCTCGGAAGACACGCGAGACGTGGAGAGAATAAGACGGTGAGAAAGAAAAAGAAAAAGAGAGAGAGAGAGAGAGAGAGACGTGGGATCTTGGAAAATTCGCGTTCGTGCTTCGTACGATGATTCAGCGCGCGCGAGGCTCTAAAATGCTACTGGAGCGTGGTGAGCGATCGAGTGAGTGGACGCGGAGGGAGAGGGGGGTAAGGAATAAAATGATCAATTACGACAGCAATGCGATAAATGAAGCAAGACGAATGAAACGCGAAGACCGGCCGGTTTTTCGTGCTTTTCCCTGCGGGAAAGCGCTCTCTTCTTGACACACGCTGCCATAATGAGCTCCATTATCGCCGTATCGGCGAGCGTGTACGCGATGAAGGATTCACGAAGGATTTTCCAGCTGGAGCTCGCGTCGCAATGGTCCATGCATATTCATTCATTATCGACGCGTTTCTTCCGCTGTGTATCGAATGGAATACTCGCGCGCGCGCGCGCGTGCGTGTAATCGCACCGTTGCCGGTCTCGCGGCGGAAATCAGTAATCAGCGCGCGAGGCCATGGGATACATTTCTAACGCTGCAAAGGTGTCTTTCGTGTGCCGGCCGGGTCATTCTCTCGACTCTCATCGAGCGAATCTCTCGACTCGATGAATCGTGCACGTCGTTCGCGTACGGTGAATTCAACTTTGCACACAACGCCGCAGAATCGAGCCCGCAATTTCGCCTCTTTCCTATTTGTTTTTTGTTCCTTCCTCTTTCCCTGTCTCTCTCTCTCTCTCTCTCTCTCTCTTTCCCCGACCTCTCTATCCCTTTTTCATATCGCCGCAAACGATCGGTCGCGCGTCCAAGCGCGGTCCCGCCCGCGATCTTCCGCGTCGCCCGAGGATGCGCGTGCGGCGCGTATCCGAGTAATATACTGCGTAGCGTTGCGAACGATAGGCAAAGGCAATCGCACTGGCGTTCGCTTGATTAATTTTAACGAAGGTAGGAAACCAATCCATCGCGTCGACGGTGCGACACCGGCGGCGGCGGCGGCGGCGGCGGCGATGTCGGCCGGTCGAAGATCGATGAACTACGCGAGCGGATGGCCGAGCTGGCCCGCCGAGATATAACAATTCCAGCTGTCAGTCGCATCCCTCACGCTCGAATAGACTCAACCCCCTTGCTCCGGAAGAGATACAGCAGAGAAAGAGGGAAAGAGAGGGGGGGGGAGAGAGAGAGAGATGGACTGGGAGAGAGACAGGAAAGGCTAGAGCGTATGTCGAAGGCAAAACAAAAGGGAAGTGGAAAAAGAGTCGAGCCGATTCCGCGTTGTCTCCTTCCTGTTTTCATTTCCCGATCCTGATTTCCGTATTCGAGACGAAACTCCGTGCGGTTTTGACCTTTGGTGAACGTTGGACTCAGCGAGGCGCGGCTTAAGTAGTCTCTCAGCAGTCTCGACTACCGAATGACCTTCTTGTGGCGTCTCGAAAATTTATATATGTAGTTTTTTTAATTCGTAATGCGCAGTTAAGAGCTTACTAGGTAAGGGGGGGGGGGAGAGAGAGAGAGAGAGAGAGAGAGCGCAATCGATCACGAGTGAAAGGTCCGTTCTGTTCACAAAACTTTAGAGCCCAGACGGTTTTCGCTAAACGATTTCAACGATTAAAATTGCAAGCATACACGTTTACGTCATCTGTTAAAAAGAGAATCTACTAAGATCTATTAAATTCTATTAATCTATGAACAAGATAAAGCAAAAGTAGAATCTAAAAGTAGACTTTTCTCTAGAAACTCAATGATGACGAGACAAAGCAACAATATTTGTCAGAAAAGGGGGATCAGCTGGTTAATTATGAGACAGAGGTTGCTTTGTTCTCAAGTTCCTCCGGCGGAGGGGGAAGGAGAAAGTCTAAATCTCCCGCGGGCGGCTGCGTACGACGCTCTAAATTCTTCTCAGCGGCAGCTACCGAGCGATGAAACGAAGACCTGCGAAATGTCATCGAGATCGCCCGCGACATTGCGACTTCGGTATCGACGTTGCGCGACGTTGCGGTTAAATATCTGCCAGGCGAGAAGATGCGCGCGCGACCCACCTTTAAATTCCCACTTTTAATGGAACACGCTCGACGTGGGTGACAGGTGTCGCGAAAGTGTGCGCCGCGGGGAGTTCGGATATCGCGATTTATTAAAAGATACACCGGGCCATACGGAACGCGACCCGATCTCGTTGGGTCGACACGCCGTCATCGGCTTTTCGCGAGCGGAGCGGAGCGATGCGCCGCTCGCTGCTTCTCGAAGAATGCCACTTCGCCGGCGTGCATCACCGACAGTCACTTGTAGCCGAGGTTTCCTTTATTTCCCTCCTCGCGGCTAACGATCGAACGCAAAGCGGAGGAGGGATCTGAAGAGATCAAAGTCGGTTGAATTCTCGGGGTGCCATCAAGGTTCGATTGGACTCGACCGGAGCTGTGCTCGCTTTGTACTTTTGGGCAATTCTAGCTGTTTGCGAAGACCGACACACCCGGTGACTCATTGCTCCTCGTCGGGAATTTTTCAAGCGACGAAGAAACTCCCTTCGACATAAAATGCAGTCTTTAATTCATTTCCCCTTCGGCTACACCGAAGATTAAGAGAGATTCGTGTACACTCCCGAGTGTCGAGAGTGGCAAACAAGAAGCGCCTTACGAAGCTGGGAACGCGTTACATCCCGTGCGAGAGAATGACGTAGTCGAAACTTGTAGCGCGCCAGCCGGCTCTGTGCATAATGGCACAAATTGCAACGTGTCCGCCAGGAAGAAACTGTGACACCGACAAGCGCGTCCCGTCCTCCCCGCGAAAAGATTGCCTCGGGGGGCGAGGGGGGGGGGGGGGAAGCCGAGAGGATTAAAGTCGCGCCTACGGAATTCCGCGCGTGCGGAATTGCGCGTTTCCATATTCGCGAATATCTTCCGCGCGTTACTTCCCGCGCTTCGCTCCCCGAAACGTTATCTCGGAGTGCTTCCCGTTTAATCTACGAACCGGAGGTTCTCGCCCGGCTGGATCGAAACGCCGCGAAGAAACGCGATGCTGCCGCGGGGAGAGACTTCTCTCTTCTCTCTCTCTCTCTCTCTCTCTCGCTCTCTCCCTCTCTGGCGTTTTTTTCGTCAGTAACCGGTGGAGGCTTTCGCGGCGACGTCGTGTTATCCGGGTTAGTCCGGGGATGGATCCACACCCCCGCATTTGTCCCCGACATCGCGTCCGTTATTTGTTCTACCTCGAGCAGCCCTCCCCTTTCCTTTCGGCCCGCAGGGTGCCGTCCCACGCTCGCGGCAGCCGCAAATATTAATCCGCGAAGAAATTCGCCGCGAAGTGCCGCCGACACGCCTCCGCGTCCCTCATCCTCTCGCTTTCGCTGCGCGCTTATCCCGCCCTGGATTGAGCGCACGCAATTTATGGTCCCGGTACCTTATCTTCCGCACGCTTTCGGCTAAAACGCTAGACGCAGTGGCGTAGGTAGAGGACGAGGGCTACAACTCGACTCGTTTATCCCCGTTGCTTTCCCCTCTTGTTAAAACAGGAAGAGGAACCCGGCGATTCTACGCGTTCGCGATGTCTTAAAACATCACGACCCTCCTCCGAATTTCTCACTCGCACAAGTGAGCGAAAGAAAAATATTAAGAGCTTGCGCGAGAGTTTGTTCAATGATTCCATGGACTCGAAATTATCTTGCAGACCCGAGATCAGATAACTAGCCGAATAATGGCGAAAAGTAGCGGACACTCAAGTGGTAAAAAGAAGAAACATATAAGCGACAAGAGAAATAATCGTCTAAACACCCTTCGCGAACCTTCGCGAGTCTCTCCTCCCTCTCCACCAGTGCATCGAGAAACATTCACGACTGTCCGAAGTCCGAACGTGTGCGAAACGCGTGCTGCGCGCGGAGCCAACGGAACAGCAAGGATCGAGGAGCTCGATCCTCCCGGGCGAGACAATAATAATATCTCGGATAAAGCTCTCAAAATACCGTCGGAGGAATATACTAATCGAATTTCCAACGGTAAGCCCGTTTCCTCCCGCAGACTCCGGCTTCACAGCATCGTTAAGCTAGCCTGAATCGGATCCCGAGATACCCTCGGCGACGTCGAGTGACGCACTCGATCGGAACACACCGCGCGCGCCTTTCCTAACGAGAATCTCTCGCAGACGTGGAGGGAAAAAAAATTGTGGAACGGATGAATAGAGAGAAAGAGAGCAGAGACGGAGAAAGAGAGAGAGAGAGAGAGAGAGAGAGAGAGAGAAAGGGCGAGAGGTCACAGAGGCCGACGAGCGGACAAAGCGCGGAATTTCGCGGCCGGAGGGCGGAGGGGGGGGGCGGGAGAGAGCGGACGTCGCGAATTCACGACTCGTCATCATAGAGCGGTATCAATTAGGCCGTTCGAGCGACGGAGCCGCTGCCCTCCCCGCGGCGATCCACTGACTCTCGCATTCCTCCCGGAATGCCTCTTTCCGCTTCGCCGTCTCGGCGGTTCTTCCCGCCGGATGATCCATTTTGCGCGCAACGTCCGTTCGCCCTTGGACCCTCCGCGCCAGTCGCCCTCGCCCTCGCTATCGCCTCGTTTCCGGACGATTGCTTTTTTCCACCCCGAGACGGAATATTTTGGGAGCCTACGCGGCCGCCACGCGACCAGCCCTTCGCGATCCGCACTTTAGGGCGATTCTCTTCTCGCAGGGCACTCGCCGGCCCGGCTCGATCGTCTCTCGTCTGGCAGCGCGACGCCGACGGTGCTCGGGAGACCATGAAATATGGGACTCAACCGTGGTCTTTTGTACTCTGCCTCAACCCAGCGCTAGGTCGGTAGGTAGACCACGAGATAGAGACGGAGAGAGAGAGAGAGAGAGAGAGAGTGTGTGTGTGTGTGTGTTTCACGCTGGCACAAGGCGAAGTTATTTTAAGGTATATGCGGGACGTTAGAGCTATGAATAATACAGGTGTTGTTTCAATGTTGAGGCACGCGCACAGTTTTTGACTTATTTCACCGTCTGAAAGTGGAACACGGTCCCCCGCCGTTAAAAGCCGGTCGTTTGAATAAATAATAAAACTTTATCACCGACCGTAAATAAAGACGCACACGAGCAACGCGCGATATCGCGCGGCGCGCCGTCCGGCCGCCGCCGCCGCCACCGCCGAGACGATTCTCGTCTTTTTTCTCCCCTCGCTTTTTGCCCGCCGAGGCGACAGCAAGATATGCGTCTTACGTCGCTACGTGAAATTTAATTAATATCCCCTCGCGCGTTCCTCCGTCGCGAGCGCTCCTCCGTCGTGTGCCTCCGCGAGGATGAAGAAGCGATCGGACGTATCCCGATACAATTTCCGACGACAGATTCCTCAGACCAGTCCCTCTCTCTCTCTCTCTCTCTCTCTCTCTCTCTGTCTCTCGTCACACGCGTCACTCGCAAACGACCACCGCAATCATCGCTGCGGGGAAGGCGAGTGCGTCGCCGCGCGACTGCAAGCGACAATATTCCGCTCGCAACTTCGTCGTCGACGGCGACGGGAACGGCGACGTGCGTCCGTTCGCCGGCTCCCCCCGGCAAAGTGCCGAGAAGTATCGGAGCGCAGTTCGGGAATGAATTACAGCTCGCGACCGGGGATTATTCCATTACGGCCGACTGGCGAAGACAAACGCTCGGCGCGCGCGAGACGATACGGAGCGAGGCGAGGCGCGAGGGTGTAATGCCGGTGCGAGCGGCGGTGGATTTTAAACGGCACGTTCGCCCCGCGAATACACGTGCGGTCACATCAACTTGGCGCGGCGCGCGGCCGCTGGTCTCCTTGTAATTCCGCCCGGTGATACTGCAATTCTCCTCTCCCTCTTCGCCGCCGCGGGGGTGCACCGTGAAATATTGGTCGGTGAACTCCGGCGAGTCGTGACGCGCGCGCCAAGCCGACGAACGACGGAACGAACGTCGTGCGCGGGGGAGGAGGAGACGGGAGGGCGAAAGTTTCACATGTGTCGGAAATTTGAATAAACAGACGGTACGTGCCCGGTTTAAAAACGGTCTCGTTTCACTCGAGGAACCAAACGGGACTGGGTTACTGGGCGAGCTTCGCTGAATTCTCTTCCCCAACTGTACTCGCGTCACCTAATCTCTGTAATTTCGACATCGACGCGGTCGAGAGAGGGAGAGAGGGAGGGAGAGAGAGAGAGAGAGAGAGAGAGAGGGAGAGAGAGAGAGAGGGAGAGAAAGTGCTAGAGATATACAGACAGACCGCCGGCGACGGCGACGGTCTCCTCGTATCGCGAGAGCGTCATGAATTTACGTAGCGCGCATGGTAATGGACAGAATACTCCCGCGCCGTCTCTGTAGACGACGGTGGATTAATTTGTCGTCCAGGGTAATTCGGATAGAGACGTGATATCTTCGAGTTTCGCCTTCGGACTCGAGTCTCGAGTCGCTAATGGGGAGACAGAGAAGCGTGTCAAAACGCATCGCGAGAGAGAGAGAGAGAGAGAGAGAGAGAGAGAGAGAGAGAGAGAGAGAGTGGTGCGGCGGCAAAAAAGAAGGAAGAGAGAAAGAGAGATCTCAAGGAGCGCAACAAGTAACGCCGGACATTCGCCGTAAAATCGCGCTGTATCGCGCGATAGGACGTGCGTATTTATCGGCCGGCGAGAGAGCCGTTTGATTTATGCGACGTGCGTCAAACGCGAGCGCCGCAAAGTTCCCCGCCGTTTCATTTCGGGCGGGCAGGATTGAGCCGCAGCGTGCTGCAGCACAGGCAGGACGATAAGTTCCGCCGCAACGACTCCGTTTCTCAGACGTGACAGTGACGAATAACACGTACGGAAATCGCGCTCCGTGAGATATTAAATAAAAGCGCGAGGCGCCCTCCGCGGCGGCATCACGAGTCGCGCATTTTTATCCTCGTTGCGCCATCACAGAGCGACGAGCGCGCGCGCGCGTTTCGCCTATAAAGTGCCCGCCGTTCCCTGCCCGCAGCCCGCAGTTAATTAAAAACAAGCCCGCGTACGCGCTCTCAAGCGCGAAAATGACACGCGCGTTTTACGCGTTACGGAAGAGCGGGAAATGAATATTCGCTGCGGATTTTCCGTCGCGAGCACGCGCATCGCGCGCGCGCGCGCCACCGATATTTTCAGCGATTCGAATCCATTGCGGTTGTTCAGCTACGGTTATTCGTCGAATATCGGGAATAAAAAACAGATAAGAAAATTGAGGCTTCCGGTCTCTCTCGCGTGGTGATTTTCTGTTAAAAGTTTCACAAAAGATTTAACGCGTCGCGTATACCGATTACTTACACAAATAATCGGAAGCGAATTAGCGTTTGATTTCACGTCTCCATATCGATCGGAATGTTAAAACCAGCGGTCATGGACAGTGAAAAAAATAAAGTCACGATTTTTAGTTCGAAATCGTAATAAGTAAAATTAAAATTATCTATATTTACGCAACACAGTCGATGGAAAAAGCTGGTTGCATTCGAACCCGTAAAATTAAAAAAAAAAAATGTAGTTAAGCAAGTAATGAAACTTCGTAACTAGTATAGTTGTATATTAGCTGAACCTTTTATTTCCTAGCAGACGAAGGAAATATTCAACCAAATCTCATAAAACTCATAATCAATTTCCAGTTCTTCAACTCGATCCTTCTAGAATACATAATTTATCACGATTTTGAAGAACCACGACTTCGGTTTCCAGCCCACGTCCACCGAGTTGAAAGTTTCAGTCCACTACGCGTCGGCCGCCTGCAAAATGCAGCCTCCCCGAGCCTCGACTCGGCAACGACGAGCGTTGCACGCTGGCGCCCTCTGTGGCGTCGCGCTGCACGTGCACCGAGACGCGACGCACGCCGCGCATCCCTGCGCGTTCACCCAATGAGGATCAATGGCCACGCGCAGTCGACCGGCCTCAGCTGGCAGCGGCGGGAGTGGGGGTAAGGCCGCGTGCCGTAATAGCGTAGCGTAAACAAGCACGTGAGGCGGATGTGAGCCCGTCTCGTCAAGCACGTGTCGCGCGATGTAAGTGCCGTTGAGCGGCGCTTTAACTTCGGCGCACAGTGGTCCAAACGCACAATATTCTGTTCAAAATAGGCCACAGGTCGTGTTTCTCAACCGATTTGCATAATTCTTGGACGGAAATACTCGGGAAAAAATTCTAAAGAGAGCTGCGACAGTCGATTTTTGAATTTCTTTGTTTGTGCGAAAATATTTAAATAAATAAAGTGATAAATCAGCATTTTTCCACTAAATTATTTTTTATCTGGCTACAAACCAGATTTTGTGTTTTGTCTTTGGTTTGTACTTATGTGTGTGTTTTATAAATAATTTCGCAACTCATTTTCACGAAAATGAAATGCTTTTTAAATATTTCTATCTTGTGTATTCAACGATATCAAATAAAAACTGACTGATACAAGTCAGCCTCATCATTTGATATTACTGAATACATAAGATAGAAATATTTAAGAAAACATTTCTTTTCGTAGAAATGAGTTATAAAATTATTTTCTAAAACACACACAGACACACAAGTGTAACGGACAGGATTTGGAGTGAAAAAATACTGAGGAAGTGACGAATCCCAGAGTCCTGATCTCCGTTACACACACACGTACACACAAATACGAACCAAATACAAAACACAAAATCTGGTTTGTAGCCAGATAAAAGATAATTTAGTGGAAAAATGCTAATTTATCACTTTATTTATTTAAATATTTTTACATAAACGAGGAAATTCCAAAATCGACTCTCACAGTTCTCCTTAGAATTTATTTCCGAGTACTTCTGTCCAAGAATTATGCAAATCGGTTAAGAAATACGACTTGTATTATTGTATCTATTTTGAACAGAAAATTGTGCGTTTGGATCACTGCGACGGCCGGGGGGCCCGGCCGGGCCGAGGACGCGGCGCAATGGAAACGGCGGTATCTCCGTCCCCAAGGGTCGTAGAGACTTAAAACAGGGACCGTTGGAAAGCTGAGACCCGCGCGCTTCCGACGGGCATACGGTGGATTTACCTCGGGTTAAGAATCGAAGTCAGTGACGCCGGATTAATCTGACGAGAAATGTCGGTCGTTTCCGAGTCGAAGCGGAAATTATCCTCCGGCGGAGACTGCGAAACCGTGTGATGTCGAGATCGACTAGATGTGGAAGCGTCTCCGCTGTACGCTGTCCCAAGTGTGCTATAAGATGTGATTAAGGAAAAAGCGCGAGCGGAAGTACCGACTGCAGAGCTTTCGCCGATCGAGATGTCCTCCGGAAATTAGTCCGATATTCGTACCGTATCGCGAAATTCTCTGCGTGTCGCAGAGAGGAAACGACAGGAGTCTAACATTTGCAGACTCGAAAGCACCGAATTAGTCGCGCAAGTCGCGCCTTCACACACGAGTGGCCCCCGCGATAACTGACGCTTAATACGCGCAAACAATCCGGTGTAAGATACAGTCATAAAGAGGAGGCAGGAAGAGAGGAGGTTCGCCGTGGAGTGTAACGCGACTATTGCAGCGCCTTACAACGATACATAAACCCGTCGGGTCGGGCCTTTAGCGGGTCGCCTTTAGCGCACGCGAGTGCGAACGGTTGTTGCCGTTGCTCGACCCGCCTTTCGCGGCGGCGCGGCGCGGCGCGGCGGCGGCTGTGGAAATAAATCCCTTATGCCGTGTCTTACGGCCGTAAAATTTTGTGTGTACGTTTTACTGCGCCGATACACCACGCCGCGCTACGTGGTTCAAGGCGGCCGTGAGGGATCAACGATTGAAGGGGAAACAACAGATTATTACGCTACACGGCTCGTGTACTTTCGCGAATGACGCGCGATATCCGCCTGTATCCGTTAAAGCGAGAGGTGGTCGCGTTGAAAAGAAAAGAGAAAAAAAAAAGGAAGAGGAGAGAAGGTGGCGCGAAAGAGCGCGCGCGAGCTCTCCCTCGGAATTCTCATTATTCCCGACGATAACGCGAGAGTCTCCCGACGACCCGGACTCGCCGAATTACGCCGATTATACGCGCGGCGCGGCTCGGCGGAGGACGATTTCATCCGCCGTTAGGCGACCGTTAGAGTGGCTATATACCGCGGAGAAGCGGGCATTTCGCTCTCTTCCTCCGTGGCGGAAGAGAAAAGAAGAAATAACAGCGCTGTGCCGCTGTGCGCGTATATACACTTTTGCCGCGTCCGCGGATCCTCATTACGTATTTACCGCTAAACGGGAGCGTGCATTTTTCATCGGACATCGGACGCGACGGAGGATGTCAGCGTTAAGTGACGCGCGGAATTAGCCCGGGATCGGAATGCGCGAGTTGCCAGTCAGGAGGTAATCCTCAGATCAATGTGTGGTTCCTTCTCAAATGCGCGCGCCGGCGCGCGCGAGTTTATCGCGAGCAAACCGCCGCTATTCCCGTGAAATTAATAAACAGCCAGCCCTCCCCCGGCAGCCCGCAGCATCGATCTTTCAGCGGATTCGGTCAATTTTCACGTGACCCGCGCGATCCAGATACGCGACGTTATACACGTCGAATCCGGTATACGGTATACGGCGCGCACCATACAAATACTGATCCCACCAACCCTTCAACTCGAACGGAGAGACTCCGAAATGTTGAACGCTCAGCTGACAATTTCGCACGGAACAATTCGATCGCTCGCGGCTGTCAGTGAGTGTGGCCGCGCTAATTAATAATGCTCCGCGTTACCGCGATGCGCGCGCGCGCGCG